>NW_018407845.1:70267-151814 GCF_002113885.1 Mizuhopecten yessoensis
TGTGCCCTTGTATGGTGTCGCTGTGTTATATTGTGTCCTTGTATATTGTCGCTGTGTTATATTGTGTCCTTGTATATTGTCGCTGTGTTATATAATGTCCTTGTATGTTAACGCTGTGTTATATTGTGTCCTTGTGTGTTGACGCTCTGGTATATTGTGTCATTGTGTGCTGACGCTGTGTTATGTTGTGTCCTTGTGTGTTGACGCTGTGTTGTATTGTGTCATTTTATGTTGTCGCTGTGTTATATTGTGTCCTTGTGTGTTGACGCTGTGGTATATTGTGTCCTTGTATGTTGTCGCTGTGTTATATTGTGTCATTTTGTGTTGTCGCTGTGTTATATTGTGTCATTGTATGTTGACGCTGTGTTATATTGTGTCCGAGTGTTGACGCTGTGTTATATTGTGTACTTGTGTGCTGTCGCTGTGTTATATAGTGTCATTGTGTGTTGACGCTGTGTTATATTGTGTCCTTGTATGGTGTCGCTGTGTTATATTGTGTCCTTTTGTGTTTTCGCTGTGTTATATTGTGTCCTAGTGTTTTGACGCGATGATATATTGTGTCCTTGTGTATTGACGCTGTGGTATATTGTGTCATTATAAATTGTCGCGGTGTTATATTGTGTCATTGTATGTTGTCGCTGTGTTATATTTTTTCCTTGTTTGTTGTCGCTGTATTATATTGTGTCTTTGTATGTTACCGCTGTGATTTATTATGTCTTTGTATGTTGAGGCTGTGGTATATTGTGTCCTTGGAGTTGACGTTGTGGTCTATTGTGTCCTTGTATGTCGTCGCTGGATTATATAGTGTCATTGTGTGTTGTCGCTGTGTTATATTGTGTCATTGTATGTCGTCGCTGGGTTATATAGTGTCATTGTGTGTTGACGCTGTGTTATGTTGTGCCCTTGTATGTTGTCGCTGTGTTATGTTGTGCCCTTGTATGTTGTCGCTGTTTTATAATGTGTCCTTGTGTGTTGTCGCTGTGTTATATAGTGTCATTGTATGTTGTCGCTGTGGTATATTTTGTCCTTGTATTTTGTCGCTGTGGTATATTTTGTCCTTGTATTTTGTCGCTGTGGTATATTTTGTCCTCGTCTGTTGACGCTGTTTTATATTGTGTCCTTGTGTGTTGACGCTGTGTTATATTGTGTCTCTGTGTGTTGACGCTGTGTTATATTGTGTTCTTTTGTGTTGACGCTGTGTTATATTGTGTCATTGTATGTTGTCGCTGTGTTGTGTTGTGTCCTTGTATGTTGTCGCTTTGCTATATTGTGTCCTTGTATGTCGTCGCTGTGTTATATTATGTCATTGTGTGTTGTCGCTGTGGTATATTGTGTCCTTGTGTGTTGTCGCTGTGGTATATTGTGTCCTTGTATGCTGACGCTGTGTTATATTGTGTCCTTGTATTTTGTCGCTGTGGTATATTTTGTCCTCGTGTGTTGACGCTGTTTTATATTGTGTACTTGTGTGTTGACGCTGTGCTATATTGTGTACTCGTGTGTTGACGCTGTGCTATATTGTGTCCTTGTGTGTTGTCGCTGTGGTATATTGTGTCCTTGTTTTTTAACCCTGTGGTATATTTTATTTCTGTGTGTCTTTGTGTTGACGCTGTGGTATATTTTGTCCTTGTATGTTGTCGCTGTGTGATATTGTGTCATTGTTTGTTGATGCTCTGCTATATTGTGTCCTTGTGTGTTGACGCTGTGTTATATTGTGTCTCTGTGTGTTGACGCTGTGTTATATTGTGTCCTTTTGTGTTGACGCTGAGTTATAGTTTTTTCCTTGTGTGTTGACGCTGTGATATATTTTGTACTTTTATGTTGGCGCTGTGGTATATTATGTCCGTGTGTTTTGGCGCTATTGTAGTAGTATATTGTGTCCCTGTGTGTTGACGCTGTGGTATAATATGTCCTTGTGTGTTGACGCTGTGGTATAATATGTCCTTTTGTGTTGACGCTGTGGTATATTGTGTCCTTGTGGGTTTGTATAATTTGTCCTCGTGTGTTGATAATTAGTTTTTGCCTTAGTTGTGTTGACAATTCAATATATATTTAACCTTGTTGGATGATGATGTGGCATGTTTCGTCCTTCTGTATTGCCGCAACGGTGTAACTAAAACATAAACATTGATAAGAAATAGGGAGTTTACACCTTTTTTGCATAATTATTTAAATTTGTGTAGCGATATTGGTATACAATGTCTTATATTGCTATATGCATACCATTTTTGAAACAAATAAAAATATACTATAGTAAAACAAAAACAATTGCCATTTTCACGAGAGGTCGTCTTGTTATTTCCTATCTGAATAAACTATTCTTCTAACAAAGCACAGAGTCATTCTCATCATCATATAGGTATTCTTTGTTAATATAGTTCAGTTTTACAAAATTAGTTAATGTGTCTGCACGCACAAACATCATTTGATATAGATTTAAGTGACTAGCCTAAACTTGAGGGTATTGGTATTCTTCCGAAGTGATTCCCTAGTAGATTAAATGTTATTGAAGTGTTGAAATCAAGGTTAGTACACAAACGTTTATTTCATTCCGCCGAGCAGCCTATGCGACAAAATGTCACCACTAGCGTGTCGAATTCCTCCTACACATTACTGAGTCGGTGGATAAACATGTATTACGTCAGAGATGTTTCGTGATTAGCTAATGGTGCTTAGTCGGTGGATAAAAATGTATTACGTCAAAATTGTTTGGTGATTAACTAATGGTGCTTAGTTTTAATTAACACATATGCCATGCGTTCTTGATTATCTGTTTGCTTCTCTTCTAGAATGTTGAAAAGTGGTTTGTGTCGCTGAGTATCTAAGAGAGGCTACCAAGGTACATTCTTGTAGGTTCTGTATGTTAACAGGTCCCAACTTTCAAACCCAAATACCTTACATAACTGGGTTGCAACATGGCAGATTTATCATTATATGAAACTGCCGATATAACCCTATTAAGTACGGATTACATCCATATGAATGTCATCGCTCAATAGTTGACGTCATCATAGTAAAGTTGGATACTAGTCAACCTCCATTTAAGATGGTAAAAATAAGCATTGAGCAGCTTTCATTTGGCAGGCACGCTTCATGGACGTTTGTAACGATCTTGTTAGCACTCAGATTGACTCTGATATCAACCAAAATCAGAAAACTTATTAATTCTTCATTTGGAGTACCTGGAAACAAAATGGCCACCCTGCGGCCAGAACCTGCGACTGCCAACGTAGGTCTCAAATCGAATCCCAGTAGTGGAGGGCTAGCTATAGACAGTCAGACGCCTTAACCACTCAGCCACCATGACACAGTAGTGGAGGGCTAGTGATCATAGACGGTCAGACACCTTAACCACTCACCCACCCTGTCACAGTAGTGGAGGGCTAGTAATCATAGACAGTCAGACACCTTAACCACTCAGCCACCTAGACACAGTAGTGGAGGGCTAGTGATCACAGACAGTCAGACGCCTTAACCACTCAGCCACCACGACACAGTAGTGAAGGGCTAGTGATCATAGACAGTCAGACGCCTTAACCAGTCAGCCACCCTGACACAGTAGTGGAGACTAAATATCATAGACAGTCACACACCTTAACCACTCAGCCACCCTGACACAGTAGTGGAAGGCTAGTGATCATAGACAGTCAGACGCCTTCACCACTCAGCCACCCTTACACAGTAGTGGAGGGCTAGTGATCATAGACAGTCAGACACCTTAACCACTCAGCCACCATGACACAGTAGTGGAGGGCTAGTGATCATAGACAGTCAGACACCTTAACCACTCAGCCACCCTGACACAGTAGTGGAGGGCTAGTGATCATAGACAGTCAGACACCTTAACCACTCAGCCACCCTGACACAGTAGTGGAGGGCTAGTGATCATAGACAGTCAGACACCTTAACCACTCAGCCACCCTGACACAGTAGTGGAGGGCTAGTGATCATAGACAGTCAGACACCTTAACCACTCAGCCACCATGACACAGTAGTGGAGGGCTAGTGATCATAGACAGTCAGACACCTTAACCACTCAGCCACCATGACCTCGTAGTGGAGGGCTAGTGATCATAGACAGTCAGACACCTTAACCAGTCAGCCACAACGACCCAGTGGTGGAGGGCTAGTGATCATAGACAGTCAGACACCTTAACCACTCAGCCACCATGACCCAGTAGTGGAGGGCTAGTGATCATAGACAGTCAGACACCTTAACCAGTCAGCCACAACGACCCAGTGGTGGAGGGCTAGTGATCATAGACAGTCAGACACCTTAACCACTCAGCCACCATGACCTCGTAGTGGAGGGCTAGTGATCATAGACAGTCAGACACCTTAACCAGTCAGCCACAACGACCCAGTGGTGGAGGGCTAGTGATCATAGACAGTCAGACACCTTAACCACTCAGCCACCATGACCTCGTAGTGGAGGGCTAGTGATCATAGACAGTCAGACACCTTAACCAGTCAGCCACAACGACCCAGTGGTGGAGGGCTAGTGATCATAGACAGTCAGACACCTTAACCACTCAGCCACCATGACCTCGTAGTGGAGGGCTAGTGATCATAGACAGTCAGACACCTTAACCAGTCAGCCACAACGACCCAGTGGTGGAGGGCTAGTGATCATAGACAGTCAGACACCTTAACCACTCAGCCACCATGACCTCGTAGTGGAGGGCTAGTGATCATAGACAGTCAGACACCTTAACCAGTCAGCCACAACGACCCAGTGGTGGAGGGCTAGTGATCATAGACAGTCAGACACCTTAACCACTCAGCCACCATGACCTCGTAGTGGAGGGCTAGTGATCATAGACAGTCAGACACCTTAACCAGTCAGCCACAACGACCCAGTGGTGGAGGGCTAGTGATCATAGACAGTCAGACACCTTAACCACTCAGCCACCATGACCTCGTAGTGGAGGGCTAGTGATCATAGACAGTCAGACACCTTAACCAGTCAGCCACAACGACCCAGTGGTGGAGGGCTAGTGATCATAGACAGTCAGACACCTTAACCACTCAGCCACCATGACCTCGTAGTGGAGGGCTAGTGATCATAGACAGTCAGACACCTTAACCAGTCAGCCACAACGACCCAGTGGTGGAGGGCTAGTGATCATAGACAGTCAGACACCTTAACCACTCAGCCACCATGACCTCGTAGTGGAGGGCTAGTGATCATAGACAGTCAGACACCTTAACCAGTCAGCCACAACGACCCAGTGGTGGAGGGCTAGTGATCATAGACAGTCAGACACCTTAACCACTCAGCCACCATGACCTCGTAGTGGAGGGCTAGTGATCATAGACAGTCAGACACCTTAACCAGTCAGCCACAACGACCCAGTGGTGGAGGGCTAGTGATCATAGACAGTCAGACACCTTAACCACTCAGCCACCATGACCTCGTAGTGGAGGGCTAGTGATCATAGACAGTCAGACACCTTAACCAGTCAGCCACAACGACCCAGTGGTGGAGGGCTAGTGATCATAGACAGTCAGACACCTTAACCACTCAGCCACCATGACCTCGTAGTGGAGGGCTAGTGATCATAGACAGTCAGACACCTTAACCAGTCAGCCACAACGACACAGTAGTGGAGGGCTAGTGATCGTAGACAGTCAGACACCCTAACCACTCGGCCACCACGAACCACGAGTGGAGGGCTAGTGAGCATAGACAGTCAGACACATTAACCACTCGACCACCGCGACCCATTTGTGGAGGAATAATGATAGTAGACGGTCAGATGCCTTAACCACTCGGCTACATTGGCCCCTCTAACATGACTGTTTTAAGAAGAAATCGAAACATACCTGTCCGAAACGCTGCAGGATGCAAGTCTGGTGCTTGAAATGATCTAAAAACGATACAATTGTTTGACATAAAAAGGCACATTTATTTGCTATATAATATTACAAATATTTGATTTGAAATGGTACAACTGTTTGATATATAATGATACTGCTGTTTGATATAAAATATTACAACTATTTGAAATAAAAAGGGTACAGCTTTTGTAATTGCCCTATGTTTTGTCGAACACTGTATTTATGCTGATGATACAGACGTCAGAAAATTGTACACACATCACAGACGTAGTAAAACTGAAATCCCGCAAATATTGCGAGCATGTGTAATCAGCCTTTCAGAACATGAACATGTATCTATTTTTGTAGAGCAACAGGATGTTTGTGAATACCACATCTTGTTACTGTGTTACGCCCAGGGTGAGACTGCTGTGTAGGAATCCTGTCCATGCCAGTGCCACTTTATAGAAACCATAAACATATTTCAAAGTGCAATGTATATTACAAATATGCAGTATCCATCTTCCTGTCGCTGAACAGGAACAAAATAGTATAATATAACATCTACATTCTTGTCTAAAAACGGAAACAAATAACCTAACGATAATATATTACTGTTTTGTAAGCTCTGAACAAATACCAAATAATCACACAATACTATATCTCAAAGCACAACAGAACACTGAATTAACATAGAGATATAACGTTGTGTTGGAGTCTGTTTGATCTGTAACACGTCTTGTCATCTGAACCCTCAAGATCAAAGTTATTTTGATTCAAAAGAATAAGAGCATGGCCCGAGTTATAAAAATGAAAAAAAAAATGAACATTTTCCAACTCCTGTTTTTGTTTATATGTTTGTTGGCTTGATTCTTCACCTTTTTGGTTAAAATTGTTTTATAATCGTTACTGTTTGCGGTGTACAAATATCAGCGTCCGTCAGTATTATATCAATAAAGTAATACAGTTACATTGCACTGGAAATTGAAAAAAAAATCAGGCAATACAAATCCTTATTCATGGAGCTATTGTTTTGGTGGTTGTTGCCTGCTGTCTTTCGGAACTTCGTGTTTAGCTTAATAGGAAGTGATGTAATTTCTCATTTTTACAATTGGCAACCTTTAATAATTACATAGAAAGTATCATTTTAGTGAAGACAACGTATATTTTACCTATCTCACTCTGACATATGTTGCAATGTGACGGCCATCAATCATTCCATGACGAGCCTTACACAGCCACCGTTTCTAACAAAGGAGACTTGTTGGCAGACGTCATGTTGCTGACTCAAACCAATCTAATGTAATATAGGAAGGTGAAAAATAAAGTTTGATACAAAATATTGATGATCCCCTGAACTTAAACATACAAAAAAGTCTGTGTGAAGTAATATACTAGGGCAAATGAATTAAAGAGATCTCAAATGTGTTTTACCTGAATTGTGTTTAAATCGTTTGGGTACGTGAAGGTTGGCGTGACCTACTTAAAGTCATTTATAGTCTTACCTGTATAATCCACGCCATTGTTAATTCACAGCCTGGCACATGCTCCTGTGTTATGAAAATTGCAATAAATTTCATAACGTGGTTTTTTTCTCAAACATAAATGTCACAATGGAATTTCATTCAGTAGTGTAACATTATGCACACTGTGAAGGTGACTTAACTTACATTTAGATACGCCCAAAATACACACGCATACACTACACGCATGCATCTTGCACACAGGGGAGGCCGTCCTTAAATGACCTTAGCTGTTAATAGGACGTTAAACAAAATCAAACAAACAAACAAACAAACAAAAATACGCCCAACAGAGTTAAATACGGTAAATGTTACTTATGTGTGAAGTAAACCGGTACTGCGTAAAATATATTAAAAGTTTTGAAGAATTTTAATACATATCCTTTTTACATCATTCCTAGTTAGTCACGTAAGAAGCACGTGTATAACCTACGATATAGAAGTACACAGAAATATTATACAGTATATTTGCACTACTATTGGCACTATTTTGAAAATTTTAAAGTTACGCAGTTTTGAAGGTACACTATTAAACGTGACTATTCACCGCCTCTGCTCTTTAATTATCCCGTTTTGTTTCTTTTGTAAGCTTACATTTGGCTTTCCTCCGATTAAAGTTGACAATGATCTTGACGTGATGACCAAAGCTAACCTCATGTTTTGGATTGATTCCGATTGGAACAGATGAAATACTAATTCCCTGAATAATACAGAATGTGCAAGGGTTGAGATCCTAGGTTCACCTCCGTTACAGTATTTTCTACTTATAATAGCATACTCTCGTCCATAACAACTTATACTTAGCTATCAGTATTTCTATGTATATACTCATTAACAGCACCCCTGGTACTCCTGTTAAAAGGTTAGATATAGGTGATCAGCGCTAGTAACATTTTAATCGTACATTGTTTGAATGTTGCATCTCTAGATCGATATTTCATCTCCCCTTTAATACGTTAACATGGTTCATGGTGGTCGACGTCTTTGTAAGCATATTTAATTGCTTCTGTTGACGCGTCTTCATAGTCATTCACTTATTTACAGGTTACGCAGAGGACGCGTACACAACTTTATATTATATATGAGTAGCACGATGGTAAAAACTGGATTGGATGTGTGACCCAATGATTTGCGGTAATATATTTGTTACAGAGGATACTGCTTGTTATTGATCAATATGAGAGAAACGCACTAGTTGTTATAAACTAATAACATGAATGTCCTTTTATTATTTTCCGTAGATGATCTGCGACGTTTACGGTGGTTATCTGGCTGAAATCGGAGACGAGCATGAGCAACACTTCATAGCAGGTTACATCTCAAGGAAAACAAAAAGTAGGTCGGCACCGACATCACATTGAGGAAATTAACAAAATATAACATATAACTGATACAGGTGTTTTCTGTATAAAGTACGACATATTTTGTTAATGGGTACTTTCATAAATACATACAGTATTACTACACGACATGCAATATGCATTGGTATTGTTTTCAACGTATAAGACATGCCACGTTCAAGGATATCTCTTCAATAGGAAACGACATGTGATGTTCATGGGTATTTCCTCAATAGTATACGACATGTGATGTTCATGTGTATTTCTTCAATAGGAAACGACATGTGATGTTCATGTGTATTTCTTCAATATTATACAACATGTGATGGTCATGGGTATTTCTTCAATAGTATACGATATGTGATGTTCATGGGTGTTTCTTCAATAGTATACGATATGTGATGTTCATGGGTATTTCTTCAATAGTATACGACATGTGATGTTCATGGGTATTTCTTCAATAGTATACGACATGTGATGTTCATGGGTATTTCTTCAATAGTATACGACATGTGATGTTCATGGGTATTTCTTCAATAGTATACGATATGTGATGTTCATGGGTATTTCTTCAATAGTATACAACATGTGATGTTCATGGGTATTTCTTCAATAGTATACGATATGTAATGTTCATGGGTATTTCTTCAATAGTATACGATATGTGATGTTCATAGGTATTTCTTCAATAGTAAACGACATGTGATGTTCATGGGTATTTCTTCAATAGTATACAATATGTGATGTTCATGGGTATTTCTTCAATAGTATACGATATGTGATGTTCATGGGTATTTCTTCAATAGTATACAACATGTGATGTTCATGGGTATTTCTTCAATAGTATACGATATGTAATGTTCATGGGTATTTCTTCAATAGTATACGATATGTGATGTTCATAGGTATTTCTTCAATAGTAAACGACATGTGATGTTCATGGGTATTTCTTCAATAGTATACAACATGTGATGTTCATGGGTATTTCTTCAATAGTATACGATATGTGATGTTTCATTGGTATTTTCTCAATAGTATACGATATGTGATGTTCATGGGTATTTCCTCAATAGTATACGATATGTGATGTTCATGGGTATTTCCTCAATAGTATACGACATGTGATGTTCATGGGTATTTCCTCAATAGTATACGATATGTAATGTTCATGGGTATTTCCTCAATAGTATACGATATGTGATGTTCATGGGTATTTCCTCAATAGTATACGATATGTGATGTTCATGGGTATTTCCTCAATAGTATACGATATGTGATGTTTCATGGGTATTTCTTCAATAGTATACGATATGTGATGTTCATGGGTATTTCTTTAATAGTATACGACATGTGATGTTTTGGGGTATTTCTTCATTAGTATACGACAAGTATGTTCAATGCGACTTTGTTTAAAGCTTGTGTTACTTCCTTTCCTTGGTACAAATATTCCTTAACGAGTTATACACTTACGGTTACAATATTTATCAATATAAATTCTGTTACGGCACATTTGTATACAACAGCTGATTCACAGGGTTTGGTGAACATTGATCTTTCCTTTACGACATAAGCAGTAATTAATATTCTGATTATGGGGTGACATTCCTGTCGTCCACCCGCCGTCTGATGATACTACACTGTCACTGCTACCTTTTATTACAACCGGAAGTTATTCATGTAATTGCAAGATGATCTAAATAACGAAATGTTCACGGGTCGTATCTGTGAGATCACTTGTAATGTAATCGGCTCTGTTCTACATTCCTGTATTATGTATCAGTGTAAAGGTTAATAGGTCGTAGTCTCATTTACTTCTCTTTATTGAACAAACACAGTATCCTACTGTCATGCACATATATTTTACCAACTATTCCATAATTCCATAAAAACAAAGGCAGAGGCATATATTTTTGCCTTTAACGACCAGGTGTGAAAAATTATATTTCAGCTAAAGCGTCGTATGAAGAAACACTTTATATAAATAGCTGATTGATATCACCGACTGCGTAAACTGAGGCAGGTTCTAGAAAGATTGACATGCAAAAAAGACATAAGTTATCAATTAAGTTTGCCTGCTTCTATTGCTTGTGTTAGTGTACCGCACATAATGCTGTATCTCCGTATCGTTTTCGATCAGTCTGAAGAGATAGCGTAAATGGACTCGTTACAGAAGCCGCGGGTCTTTTGAAAATGAGCCAAAATCGTTTAACATTTGACACTTGCATAACTAGTCAATTTTAGGATTTGCACATAGATGTTTCTCAATGACAAATTTTATTTATTTATTTCCATTTTTCCATGAACAGTACAAATTAAATACCATGTCTGATAATATTTAATCTCAGTTTTATGTAAGTTAAGGCCACAGTCCCTCTATATTAAACCATTATTCAATTTTGGCTTATTAAGGACGATTTTAATTCCCGACGTCTGGGTCAATAGATACTCTGACTTGTCCTTGAGACTCAGCTCAGATCCAGTATTTTAAAAAGAATGGAGCCCAGAGTCTGAAGCGATAAGGTAGCCATTTCAGATTTGTAGAATTAAGCGACATTTTGGTATGAATCGGACTGATCCGGGTCACTTGATCAATCCTCATATACCTAACACTGCCACTGTAAGGTATTGAGACATTTTGGTACGAGTCGGACTGATCCGGGTCACCTGATCAATCCTCATATACCTAACACTGCCACTGTAAGGTAATGAGACATTTTGGTACGAGTCGGACTGATTCAGGTCACCTGATCAATCCTCATATACCTAACGCTGTCACTGTTAGGTAATGAGACATTTTGGTACGAGTCGGACTGATTCGGGTCACCTGATCAATCCTCATATACCTAACACTGCCACTGTAAGGTGATGAGACATTTTGGTACGAGTCGGACTGATCCTGGTCACCTGATCAATCCTCATATACTGTAAGGTAATGATACATCATACTTATACAGAGGCACTTCATCATGTCTGTTCAATAACGTCTATCATTATACATGCTAGTTAACGTCATTTATTGATGTACAGGTAAAAGTTACGCTGTATTATAGCTTTACTATACACTTATACAATGTACGACCAGAATATACAGTAGAATTAAACCCCTAAGCCATTTTGCACAACACTAAATATCTTAACCAGCCTGTGAACATACAGTATACTGGAGACTTCTGTCAGATCTACGTGTATACTGGAGACTTCTGTCAGATCTACGTGTATACTGGAGATTTATGTCAGATCTACGTGTATACTGGAGATTTATGTCAGATCTACATGTATACTGCAGACTTCTGTCAGATCTACGTGTATACTGGAGACTTCTGTCAGATCTACGTGTATACTGAATGTCTCTATCAGTATGTATAGTGTCACTGAATGTCTCTATTAAAATGTGCAGTTATTTTAAATGTCGCTACCATTGAGTAGAGTAGTGCTCAATAAAGTTTCATTTTCATTTTTGTGGCAATATCCTTCTTTATTCTTTCTATGAAGAGGTTCATTTATTAGAGTATTACTGCAACTACTATTTACAGTGTATCAATATATTGCCGGAGCACTACTGCTACGATTGTGTGACTACGCCGTCGGAAATATTTCTTATTTTATTGAAAACCTTATTTGAAATATTGCCGGTATTTTAACTACGATCATTGTGTTCATTTCCAGTATTATTTTCCTGAAATTAAAACAAATTATTTATGTAATGTAACTTTGTTTTATCATTCGATTTTGTTGGGAAAACAGCGTTTTGTTTCTCCGATAACAAAGGGCAATTTTGAGTTAAGGGAAAAGCATCATTTTTTTTTTTTTTTTCGTTTAATATATATTTATTAAGAAAAATGTAAGCAAAATACAGCATAGATATTATAGACATACTGGTGCAATTGCCACATGTATCGCAAACAAACGTATAATGGTATCGCCCATTATTCATTATTCTGCAACATATATGGCAGTGCATCGTTGCAATATCGATTAAGTTTATTGCAGTAATCAAATACTCAAAAATGAAAAAAAGTATCTAGCTTATACTGAATACCAACAACCTAAATCCTTTCACCAAACGCGTGATTTACATACGATATTTATCAGACAATCGTAAAGTATTACCTTTTTTTCATCATAACTAAAAGGTTCGTACAAGCCTGGTATTTTCTGGCTCGGAGCGTCGGACCTCCTGACAGAAGGTGAATGGATGTGGTCAAACTCGGACACGTATCTTACGTATAAAAACTTCGCACCTGGGGAACCCAACAATGCTGCTGGTGGCGAACACTGTTTGGAGTTCGATTTCTCTGGCAACTTCCAATGGAATGACAACAATTGTGAAAACCTCTACAATTTCGTCTGTGAAGTCCCGTAAGTATTGCTAGATTGTTTTGACAGTGTCTTTGATGTATTAGTGTACCGCGTGATCAGACAAGCATTTAAGAATAAGTCGAGTGCTCTCCCCTGACGGATATCGTAGTCTTGTTTTAGGTTTCTGTTGTGAGGGTGGAAATGTCTATATCAAAGGTTAGTACACTTGTATAAGGTTTCTGTCGTGAGGGTGGAAATGTCTGTTTCAAAGGTTAGTACACTTGTATCCTGTTTCTGTCCTTACATTGACATGAAACGGTGTTTAGTCATTTCAAATGTTTCTAGAAGTTTATTTTTTCCTTTCTGATTCTAAATTGGACTGACCTACCAGTTAAACAAGCATACAAGGCTATTTGTTTATTAAAGTGCAGTGTCTATCCCCGCGTTAACGTTTCTGTATGTGAATTACGTTGATTTTGTATAGTGTTTCATAAGATAATTATCATAACATTACTAAACGGAATACATAGCAGAGCAGTGACGATGTACAAATCAGCGTTGCCTTATATAGCAGCATTTTCTCTTTTATGAATTCTACATGAAATGAAATCCAAACGACTGCTTGTGGTTTGTTAGTGTATATATAAATTAGGGTGTCGCGAAAAGGTCATCACCGCTAGAGGTGGGTCGGTTTGTCTAGTGTTTCCCTGAACCCGGGGCGTGGAATTGGCAGAAGGTATGGGAAAGATCCGGGATGTGCGACACTGTTGTTAGACAGTAAGGAAAATACCCTAAACATCTAACGGAAGTTTCACTCACAGTATTCATTGACTGGCCAGCGACGGTTTTGTAAATAAAAGGAGGACGGAGCCCTATATAGGGATACCGGTAAAACAATCTCAAGTGATGGTACCTAAAATGTGACCCGTTTTAAAGAAAAAATATTAAGTTACTGGAACATCAGTTGATTTTTAATAGTGCTTAAGGTTTACTTGAACATTTAACAGACGAGGGAACCAAAAACGTTATACCATTTGAAAAGAACTGACATGATTTATGGCACTTCGCCTCATTTAAGTTTTTACACTATCTGATAATTTTTAGTCATTTATTCATTAAAATACTCATTAGATATGTTTTCGATGTTTAGAAGTGGCTGTGCAAACGGTTTGTATTAATGCACCATTGTATGTTAAGCTATTGTTTTTTTATCAACAAGCAGTGCTTGTGCAGGTTCATGTTTTCATTGAATGCTAATTTTATATACAAAACGACTCGATAAAGGGAAGAAGTTGGACACAGTTGGTTATAGTACTTTACAGCGAAATAATTTTATCAAAACATTCATAAAATAGAAATTAAAAACCGCATAAAGACTGGTATATTTTTTGTTTATGTATCTGGGCGACCTATTCTATGAACAGCTCGATCCTATTCCTATATAACCAAATCAGAATCTTAACTGCATCACATGAGTGTAATACATACAGTGTATTCTGTTTTCAGAATGAAGATATCAACCGGTGGGATTATTGGTTGAGAAAAAAGGTTTGGACTTCACAATGTATAGTTAGCCTGATTCATATTAAACAAATATACATCTGTATATCAAACTTGTATTGTTCAGTTTATTCATTTATTTGTTGACTCGATGTTATGATCCGATTTTAAACAATGATATATTATGTTTTAACCAATGCTTAAGACCTGTCAACTTTGTATCAAATCGTAGGTGACCAACAAACGTTCTTGTATTTGACAGAGGACACCATGACATGTCCAGCATGTATAAGGAGGAACCGTGTATAACTCTGATACTCGATTACTCCTTTGATTTATAGTTAGGCTCAATATGTCTCCCCTTCTCTTTGGTGTCTCCTACACAATTGTGTGGGATTTGATTATTTATTTCCTTCTATTTGGTGTCTCCTCCAGTATTGTGTGGGAGAACAACATACCTTCATTCTGTTCGGTGTCTCCTTACACTCAGTGTGGAAGATCATTATGTATTTCCTAATGTTTGGTATCTCCTCACACTCAGTGTGGAAGATCATTATGTATTTCCTACTGTTTGGTGCCTCCTCACACTCAGTGTGGAAGATCATAATGTATTTCCCACTGTTTGGTATCTCCTCACACTCAGTGTGGAAAAGCATTATGTATTTCCTACTGTTTGGTGACACAATTGTGTGGGATTTGATTATTTATTTCCTTCTATTTGATGTCTCCTCCAGTATTGTGTGGGAGAACAACATACCTTCACTCTGTTCGGTGTCTCCTTACACTCAGTGTGGAAGATCATTATGTATTTCCTGCTGTTTGGTGTCTCCTAACGCTCAGTGTGGAGGATCATTATGAATTTCCTACTGTTTGGTGTCTCCTCACGCTCAGTGTGGAAGATCATTATGTATTTCCTACTGTTTGGTGTCTCCTAACTCTCAGTGTGGAAGATCATTATGTATTTCCTAATGTTTAGTATCTCCTCACACTCAGTGTGGAAGATCATAATTTATTTCCTACTGTTTGGTGTCTCCTAACTCTCAGTGTGGAAGATCATTATGTATTTCCTACTGTATGGTGTCTCCTAACGCTCAGTGTGGAAGATCATTATGTCTTTCCTACTGTTTGGTGTCTCCTAACGCTCAGTGTGAAAGATCATTATATATTTCCTACTGTTTGGTGTCTCCTCACACGCAGTGTGGAAGACCATAATGTATTTCCTACTGTTTGGTATCTCCTCACGCTCAGTGTGGAAGATCATTATGTATTTCTTACTGTTTGGTGTCTCCTAACGCTCAGTGTGAAAGATCATTATATATTTCCTACTGTTTGGTGTCTCCTCACACGCAGTGTGGAAGATCATAATGTATTTCCTACTGTCTGGTATCTCCTCACGCTCAGTGTGGAAGATCATTATGTATTTCCTACTGTTTGGTATCTCCTCACACTCAGTGTGGAAGATCATAATTTATTTCCTACTGTTTGGTGTCTCCTAACTCTCAGTGTGGAAGATCATTATGTATTTCCTACTGTTGGGTGTCTCCTAACGCTCAGTGTGAAAGATCATTATGTAGTTCCTACTGTTTGGTGTCTCCTCACACTCAGCGTGGAAGATCATAATGTATTTCCTACTGTTTGGTATCTCCTAACGCTCAGTGTGGAAGATCATTATGTCTTTCCTACTGTTTGGTGTCTCCTAACGCTCAGTATGAAAGATCATTATGTATTTCCTACTGTTTGGTGCCTCCTCACACTCAGTGTGGAAGATCATAATGTATTTCCTTCTGTTTGGTGTCTCCTCACACGCAGTGTGGAAGATCATTATGTATTTCCTACTGGTTGGTGTCTCCTCACACTCAGTGTGGAAGATCATATGTATTTCCTACTGTTTGGTGTCTCCTCACGCTCAGTGTGGAAGAGCATTATGTATTTCCTACTGTTTGGTGTCCCCTAACGCTCAGTGTGAAAGATCATTATGTATTTCCTTCTGTTTGGTGTCTCCTCTCACTCAGTGTGGAAGATCATAATGTATTTCCCACTGTTTGGTATCTCCTCACACTCAGTGTGGAAGATCATAATTTATTTCCTACTGTTTGGTGTCTCCTAACTCTCAGTGTGGAAGATCACTATGTATTTCCTACTGTTTGGTGTCTCCTCACGCTCAGTGTGGAAGATCATTATGTATTTCCTAATGTTTGGTATCTCCTCACACTCAGTGTGGAATAGCATTATGTATTTCCTACTGTTTGGTGTCTCCTAACGCTCAGTGTGAAAGATCATTATGTATTTCCTACTGTTTGGTGTCTCCTCACACGCAGTGTGGAAGATCATAATGTATTTCCTACTGTTTGGTATCTCCTCACGCTCAGTGTGGAAGATCATTATGTATATCCTACTGTTTGGTGTCTCCTCACACTCGCTGTGGAAGATCATTATGTATTTCCTACTGTTTGGTGTCTCCTCACACTCGCTGTGGAAGATCATTATGTATTTCCTACTGTTTGGTGTCTCCTCACACTCAGTGTGGAAGATCATTATGTATTTCCTCATGTTTGGTATCTCCTCCATCGTTGTGTTAGAGTGCAATATGTATATCCCTCTGTTTTATGTCTCTATGAAATATAATTTTAGAATTTCTTTTGAGTTGAGATGTTCTTGTATGGATGTGTTGACATATTTTTGAAAAACATTTCGATCTATCGTTACTAAGTATAAATTTACAATATGTGCATTGCAACTTGTTATATTTTATCAGAGTGATCGGAGGGTGTGATGGAGATGAACCAGTGTTTATTCCGTTGTTACGTCGAGGATGCATCACAAAAAGAGCTGAATCTGCCACTATTTGAGCTTAACTGATTACAAGTAATTAACAAGGTTAGGTGTACATACATTTAAGATACTGTGTTAATTTGGCCTAATTGGAAAAAAGGCAAAAACAAATAGGTGTGTAGTGATAACTGTCGGGTGTGACTCGATCAGTATCTTCAAATTATCAGAAAAACAATTATTGATAGAAACATGGCCGAAACAAAAAAAATCACTCGAAAAAAACGTGTGTGGTTTCTTTTTCCCGATGAATTATCGTAACAATCTTGCTATCTGAACAAGTTGATAAAACGAACGCCTGCAGAAAACACTCACCCAAAGTGTGTGTTATCTTGGTCAGTAGGATAAGGATGGCTATGGTCTTACTACAACTGTGAACACACTATCTTTACCCAGCTAGGACCGTGATTGGTGGAGGGGGTGGCAGAGAAGGTGCCTGTAACTCCTGTAGCCATTAACCCTTTCATCAGGTCAGATATAGTTTGACATTCAAGATACATAATGATAGATTAATGGAGGAGCGTTGAGAAAACATCTTTCTCTTAATCCAATAAAGGTCATGAATGCCGATATTATGCGATTCCTTCTTCATCAACTTTTTTAAGTGGCTGTTTCTGTAGATAACGGTGAAATTATATTTGCCTAAGATTTAAGGGAAGTCATAAATACATCAAATTTTCTAGCGAGTTAGGTTCAAAGTTACCTACAACAGGGACGTAAATACAATAATCAGTACAAAATATCATCCCTGGCTATCTCGTTGTCGATGTGTTAGGTTTACCTTTGGATATGATAAACCTTATGTTTTGAGAATAAAATGAATCTGAATCTATACAGGAATTGACCGCCAACCTCCGCAGCAATTCGGATTTACTGATGTCATCAGTAATTTTGCTGAGATATGTACATCAATCTGTTGCCAACTCTCGCAATTAGTGTATCTTCATTACATGGTTATTGTGTTTAATCAGAAGATATGGTACAAAAATAACAATTACGTGACATACCAGAAAGTCATATACAGTATATATAAATATAATCCTTATTAGTAAATCAACCGTTATGTTACAGGTTCTATTTCCGACATTGGACTTGTACTTCTTGTTTTTATAACTTTATTACACGAGACGATGCTGACCTCAGAAACACCACAACAAGGAAACCAACTTATACAAAACAAAATTCGCCTCAGTGTTACATTGTGTGTAATTGTGTGTAGCATAACCACACCAATCATAGGAACAAATGGTAGGGTATACAGACATACGGTCCTAAGGCTGGTATGCTGTTATACTATTCATATCAATACTTACAGGAATTTAATGTCGTTGATACTTGGCGGTGTTCTGCAAATATTACTCGCTAATATGTTCTGGTCTATTTATCAAATTGAAATTGTTATGCCCCCGCCATAAAATGGGGGGCATATAGAGTTGCCATGTCCATCCCTCCGCGCCGCGTCGCGTTCCGTCCAATCCATGAGCTGGGGCATTTATGTCTTACAGACATTTTCTAGTTTTATTACTTAAGGCCTTACGGCCCATAAGTTCACATACATAATACAATTATTAAAATTAGCATGGCATATAGGAACTTTGCAACATACATGTACTAACCACGACATTACACGGCTATGCATTAGTTCAATGATTTGCTATGATCTCCGAATTCTTTTTCTGGTTTTGAATGTTCCTGAATTGTTGAATTAAAAAGTATCTTCTGTCACTTTGACTAGTTGAGAGGTTGGTTTGAAGATTAGCGCTCAACAACTTTTGTGTTACTCCACTACGTATGTTCATGAACGATAACAAATCATAATTGGTGCGTACATCGTACAAGTGATATGCTATGATAACACTCAGAACGAAAAACACGAAAAACGCGGTATTTAAGTAAGTGTATAGTAAAAAACTTACATTGTGCTGCAAGTATTACTGTGGATTTGCATACTAATTAGCAAACAAAACCCATGCAGCTTGAATTGTCGTTTGTAAAACAAAGATATCGACCCCTCAACAAAGCCACAAAATCTGTTACTGAAAGCAGTTTACTACCCATAACCGTTGTTTATAATGTTTATCTAACTCTGTTCGGGTTTTTTTCATTTTTTAATAGGAACTTCTCGCTAGAATTGTGTTTTTTTCTTTTTAAAATGTGAAAATAGCCAACTTGTGTTAGGTAAGCATGAACAACAACCACCTACTCGTTGTGGAACCTCTGTATACGTAGCTCCTTGAGTTTGATTCTTCAGTATTAACAATCATGTGGACGTGCACGAGATGGCTTGTTCGGTAATTGCCAGTTTAAAATGAACACCGTGTCCAAGAGGTAAGATTACAGGAATCCCGGAAATGTTACAACATATCCGTGTAACCGCAACCCTTTGATAGCTTTGTGATGCGGTTTATCGGTTACTCGCGTCCACTGGCTTTACGAACCTGGCCAGACTGAACTATTGATTGGATTTCATGCTCAATTGAAGTGTTTCATCTGTTGATTGCAATGTTGTAGTATATTTTAACTAACGTCTGATTAACCTAGCTTCGTTTATAGATGATCTCCACCCTGGAAATCATTTAGAGTGTATCCCAGCCACTAAAAGGAATGCTGGATGTTCATTGGTATCGCCTTCAGATAACCTCTTGTACCTTCATGGATAAAATAGTTACGCAAACCCAATCAGCTCGTAGATAATGCTGAGTATCGTTCCTGACTATCACACAGTAGATTAACGGCAATTCATCTTATCACTAACCAGACTAGGGGAACTGCTGAGGCGTGAACTGTTCTTTTATCACCTTGGAATATTTGCGAATATGTTCAAGACTCTGTGTAACTAGTTATATGGGACGTGTTCAGTGTTCAATGACACTACTGGAGTTTCGGATTTCGCTAAAGATGTCACATGCATCAGCTAATACCTCTACCAAAAAGGAGGCAACTGACTGCTGACATATATTCAAACACAAAACTTAAATGGAAGAAAGAGTATGTTAAATGTATTTATATTTTTAATATATTCAAATACAAATTGATTAGTACAATTTAAATGACTTCCCCCTATTAGTGAGGACACGATCGTACACTTGGCATGCTTAACTACACTATGAGTAACAAATAGGACCATTTACCTGGATGATGGAAGTCATGTTCTTTACACATACTGCTGATAAAACCCTATCCAACACCAGAGTATAATCACCAAGCGCAACCAGTTACTTTGATGGTGGAGCTCGTGTACATAATGACAGTAAACTACAAAATTACAGTATCAGCGTTCAGTTCGACTTTTCACCTGCAACTCTTGACAGTCAAAAATACCATCGAAAAATAATGATAAAGAATACGACTTATTTCCTCAACGTCAGAACTTGTGTGTGCATTATATCTACTGACAGTAAACTACATCTAAAAGTAAAGTTTAAAAAAAAAACTATTAGTATTTGCTCTTGTACTTTACACATATCGACAGTGAATAGCATTCAAAATACTGTATAGGACCATCTACCTCGACGTCAGAACCTGGGTAGCATTACACATATTGACGCCTGAAGTGGTGAACTTTACATAGTAATTCTGTAGCACATGATTCAACGATATGGAGAAAAATTAAATAAGGTTTGTAAATGCCTTTTATTTGCAATTGATATTAAAATCTGATCATTGATGTAAAACTATTATAATGATGTCCTCTATTGGAAACAGTATTATGCAAAAAAAAATGTTCAGCAGTATCTATGCTTGTCATGCTAGAGACATATAAGATATTGGAACAAATTTGTCATATTTATGATAGAATAGCTATTAGGAAATCCTGCAGTTTAAGCAAGGATTAGCTATTCGGAGAGTTTTTAGTATTTCAAACGAATAATTCTTTCGCAAAGTTTGTCATGTTGATAACGGAAAAGCTATTCGCAAAGGTTTGCCTGTTAGTCATAGACTTGGTATACGTAAGTGTTTAGTAGTTTAAGACGGATCATCTAAAGTAAAAGCCTGTCGTGATAAAAACTGGTTAGCTTTTCGCAAAGCTTGTCATGGTATTAGCAAATCTTGCGTGATAAGGACGGTTGAGACCTGTTGTGTAGTAAACTGTTAGCCTACATATAAATCGACGAGTATAGGTTACGGAAAAGGCCACGTACCATTAGAAACATTACACACCGGGCGTATTAACACTAATTTGGACTCAAACAGGAGTCTATGGGATCGGAATGTTCTAACAAGTTAAAAAGCTACACCGATTAGAGTGTGTCCTTTATGTAGAACCACATAGTAGGTCAAAGTACTACACAGATAGAACCGCTGTATGTTAAAGCTAATGATTGATCACGGTAATTAATTACACAATCATGTTCATTATTTTTGTATCGAATTATCGCCTTTTAACTAAAGGCGTTCGGGTAAATAAATTATCAACTGCTTTTGTTGACGAATCGGTGTCTAAAGTATTACGATAACACTCATATCCTGCCTATTTCGACGTCATGTTACAGAGAAAAAGGACAATACGAATCAAAGACAAATTGATAGTTTTGAAAAGACATATCAGCTTACTGAGTATCACTGTACAAGACATTCAGGCATGAATACGTTATAACCCTATGGTAACTTATCGCTTGGATCGAGGTGATGATAACAACACATTTGTGCCAGGGTGTCTCTTGAACAGCAGTTAATATTGGGTGGGATCGATTTGGCTGCACTAGGAAAATTTACTTATTAATGCCCTTTGAAGTTGGGACTGTCTTTACGAGCTAGGTTTTTTGGTAATTGTAATTACAACCACTTAACACTTGACCTATGAGGTCACAAAGACGAAAGCAATTAAAGATGATTTCAGATTAAAACGCCACCAGATATTCCTCCTTTTGATTTAAATATTCTGTATACATTTGACATCCTATACGTTAGAATGGAAAAGATAAAAGAAATTCAAAGAAGATGGAATAATAGGTCGAATGGCGAAGTCAAAATGTTATCTTTTTTAAGTTTATCCTGAAACGCCCTTGCAGATCTGAATCTGTGACCTAGTAGCTGCGTTTAACACGTGACCTGTGCATTGAGCTCTGAGGGACAAGTGTATTTATTACATTTGCCTAGTTTTGTCGTGTCTTATATAGACTTATACCTGCCAGAGCATTCCTGGGCAAACTGTGTGATTCTCGTTGTCTTTCATTTCACTTACCTTAAATCAACATTGAAAGTATCGGTTCTATATTGGCAAAGTAAAATCTACTTTTTATTTTTTAAACAGACTTTTTGTTGATTAATTACTGTCGTTCAGGTTTAAACATAACGAAGTGTACATTGAGGTATTCATTGTGAGTGCTACTCCATATGATATATAAAATATCACATTTTGTGTATTCGTATGAACGTAACCATTTGATACACCTTCAAGCCTCTATAAATTTGTCTTTGTTGTTACAAATCCGTGTATATTTCAAAGAGATTTACCGATAACGGAACCAGAAATAAGCATTCTATTTTCAGAAACGTTTGCCGTAAATCATCATAATGGGAGTATATATAACTGTAACGAAAGCGTAGGGTTAGTCATGCTGCTACGCATCGCAAACGTGTTTCAAAATTGTTTGGATACGTTTTTCTTTCAGTTATACAGTTAATCTGAGTTGATATTGAAAGTATTTTCTCAACCAACTCAGAGGAATGTTGCCAATTTTAAATAAACAGAAATGGTATGATTGAAGGCCTGCTAGTGTAACACATGAAACACACATTTAACTGTCTTAAATAATCAATACTATGTAAAAGGTATACTACATCAAAGTGAATCATGTCTGGCTTCAAGGGATAACACTACGTACCTAGAATTGGGTCCGGCGGGGTTTAGAGGATCCGGGAGGAAATGATAAACATTAACGTTATCGTACATTTGTTTGTTTATATTAAAGCTATTGACAGTATAATTAACAAATATGCCATTGGGCAAGAAAATTTAAATGAAAATACTAAAGAATCCCACTCACAGACAACTGGAGCAGAAACCAGGTACTCTAAGAGAGTTAGCGTGTCTATGCCATATATGACACCGTTTATATATAATGTCTACCGCCAATAAAGCTGCTAGAAACCGAATAAACAATGAATATATGTTTAATAATGAACACTCTGGAAATTCCTATTGTTGAAATAAACATAAACAATAAAACATAGGTAGACCTTATTAAAATTAGGTCATTTTGACAACAGTTTATTTAGCGCATGTTTTAGCATCTCCGGTAGGAAACCTTTAGATAGATAAATTTTAATGATATGACACCTAAATAAAATGAGTGAAAAGCTTCCGTTTGAACGTGGCTTACAGTATGTCTTGTTTATAGCAAACGTTGTATTTATTTCCTTAAAATCGCGCCTTATTTCAACTGACTTTATCATAATTGATAATATTCTTCAACTACCGATCTGTTACGCAGTTTGTAGGTTGGAGTTGTCATGCTAATGCACTGCCTTGTAAAAAAATAACTTAATACCATTTAATAACAAACATTTTTTATCATTGTCAAGGTTTTGTGTCTTTCCAAAAAAGGAGCAAACAAAATGAGTTGTTAGGGTGTAGCTTGCTGGTTTTCGATTGGTGGTGTCTCAGTCGGTAAGGTGTATTCCAGTATTCGATGCTGTGTGTATCGTTTCCTTCTCTCAGGGGGTTCTTTTTAAATTGGTCACACATCAACATAATATAATTGATAATAACAACAAAATGTGTTGGCCTGTACTACAAAGTAGTAAGACTTCAATGCTACAATACGGTACATAAGTGGATATGTAATACCGTAATCACAAACACCATACGGTAATCAGAGATGCAATACACTGTACACAATTTGACTAACTTGTAAGCACTATGTCATACACATCCACTAGATGTTGTATCACGGCATCGTCTGTTGTTTGACTACATTGATGAACCCAATATACTGTTGTTGTTTTTTCATTAGAAATATATACAGTGTAAATAAAATTCGTTGAAACGTCAATCTGAACAATGTAGCAGATAATCCGTTATAGTTACAGACTTTGTGTTTATAATAAAACATGACCCTATCGTCAATACATCAGCTAGACATACCTTCATGTACGGAGACAGAAAGTTGTGACTGATTTAGACGAGTCAATCTGATATCGTGCATGATAATTTTTGGATCACTTCGGATCCGAAATGTTTTCATCTTTCAGTTATAAAGAGATTCCCGCCGGGAGCGATCAGATAAAGCCGACATATGCTCTACTTTAAAAAACATATATCAATCTTAAACCATCACCGTGTCCAGAACGTAACACAGGTTCTTGTCACACGTATACAAAAATAAAAACAAATAATAATTTGATGCTTTAAAATTTCAAAATACAAGTTATACTATTATTTTATTATTCTTGCACGACAGGAGAATTGAGCATAGCCTCTGCTTGGACTGAATTAGAATGAGATTAGAGTAAAGTAAAGGAATGTTGCTTGCCAAATATAAAGGTTACTTGCCTTGATAATAATAACGTTTATATGGCTGTATAACACTTCCCATGATATATAAGGTGGACTACATGTGTGTGAATCATAGCCCGGTACAAATATATTAAAGATTCACTTCATTCTCCACTAAGCGGATTAATCTGTGATTGGTAATATGCCCAATTTGGGCGGGGTCATTGGATTAGACAGACATAATCTCGGCGATATCAGAGACTTGGATCATTTTCAGTTTTGCCTTTGGAAGTAGCTTGAACTGCACACATAAAGATGCTCAAAGTGCATGAAGAACATTCAGTTAATATACCGAGTTTATACATGTGCTATATTATTTTAGCATGTGACCGATCAATCACCCAGGTTATCATACAATCCTGTATCTTTTTGCTGATCTTATCCTCACCTCTAATTCATAATTAATTTCGTTCTGTATTCTTTTAATAACATGTTTTATATCTTATATATTATGTGTCTGAGGTGCATTTGATCAACAGAACCATTTTAACGAACCAAAGCAACACATCAAATTATATTCACTAAACAATTAACTAAGAACTAATTCCATCGCAAGATTCGAAGTGTTTGTTATAATGTGGGGCGTGTGACGTCATAAAATATACTTGATATTTGTTACAATGAACAACACGTGTTATGGCATAATACTATAAGCAGAATAGAAATTAACAGCACATTGAGTGACGTAACGCATAATATCAAATATTTGTTACAATTAACAACACTTGGTGTGACGTCACAATATACCAAATATTTGTTTCAATGAACAACACTTGGTGTGACGTTACAGTTTATAATTAATATTTGTTACAATGAACAACAATTGATGTGACGTCAAAATAAATACCAAATATTTGTCACAATCCGCAACACATAGTGTGATGTCACCAAATTCTTTGACAAAATTCAACACTTTGTGTGATGTCATAGGTCATCAACATCTGTTAAAACAACATGATTTCAACTTTTCATCAGTAAAAATTGAAGAGCTTGGAAAAAATCATTTGATATCGGATGGCGAGGGCACACTAACTTCATTTTGCAAAATAAAAACTTCCGAACAGAAAATGCAACAACCCCCTGATAAGTCATATTCAAATCAGTGATACAATGTACATGTACTATACAGAGTGACAATTCGAGTCAGGAAATAGCAATATCTTATAGATACCACCTTCGAGTGTAGAAGTAGGGAGGGAAGTTGTAGTTCAAAACTGGATTGTATAGACAGTTCGTTCTGGACGACTGCGTCAAGAGTATTAAGTTGTTTTTTATTATATGATAATCATTGATTAAAACGTTTGATGCCCTGCCATTAGTCCTACACTGAGATTAACTTTAAACAGTCGGTACTACACTGTATGCACATAAAACGAAACCAGATCAAATATCCTTTTATTTCTTGGCAGTCACACTGAGATGTAAAAAAGGAAATGATAATCCTCATCGCTACACTGCAGTACAAAAGTAGCATCAGTATTACCGAAAGGCACCAGTCAGTACGTGAATCGGATAACGAAATTTACACGAACGTTTAAAATTATAAGGTGTAAAATGTTCTTGCTATTCTTGTTTATTGTCTTAAAGCCACAATTACCCAATGCACGTTTATCCTGAGAAGTACAATGAACTGTTTATACTATTTGTATTGTTTCAGATACTGTTATTTGAGAAACTAACCAAATTAACTTATCGGTGATGTGATAGCGCGATGTCATTTTATATGCTTCCCGATGGGATCATGCTGGCGACAATTAAACTTGTCTCCATCAACCTACGCTTCTTTAAACCTTGTGTTGTAAGCTAGTCCGTCAGCAGTCGAAATAATCACCGTAACATTTGGAGCAAGCCCTTACAATCGATGTAATTGCGACATGTAAACTCACCAGGTACGGAAGCATGGATTCACGATCGGACAATTGACATCGTCATGCCTGTCATACAGTTGATTATATGAAATAATCCGGTCCTGATTGTCATGTCGTAAGTAAAAATTGGGGTTAGAGGCTAGGATAGCAAAAATGGAAGCTAAGAAACTATGAAGATAGGATATTAATGTAGATTTAAGTAAAAATTTGTTTCATTTGGATTTTTGCTGCGACTCAAAAAATATATTTGTGTTTTTTTTCTCGTGCGTTTGGTAATTATTTCTTTTCTGTTGACTACAGAACTGAAAAATAGCAATATTCCCAGATGATTAATGGATTTACGATCTCAAGAAGTGTATCATTTTATTTTAGGGTTATCTTGTACCTATTTCTGGCCACCAGATATGGGTTGTGGAGGTTTGTACGGACCGTGAGTAATCACCGAGGGCATGATTAGATAGACAACAGACGGAAGTTATTTGATCCACCCAGTAACTGTACACTACTACAGAGTTGATGATGTAATTACAATTCAATGGCTGTGTGAATTAGGACTCCTTACTGTTTGTGACATTTCCTTTTTCACTGGTGTTTTAAAGTTACTCACCAAGACTTTACACGCGATTAACGTTTATTGTCATAGGCAGTTTCTCATCCCTAAACATTACTGCATCAGAACACTCACGGCAAAACACTTATAGAAGATAAACAAAAATGTGTTTATAGTTACAGACAAATTGAGCAATCTACAATGTTAAGTTTTGTTCCCCAATCCTGTGACCATTGCTGGTTTTTATTTTCGTAAAACCGAAAAATCTACCCACTGGTGTTTGAGATAGTGAACATGTACGTCGCTGATAAGAAGATGATTTTTAGCTGATAACATTGATATCTTGAAGAACCAGAAAAATTAAAAAGCCACTGCCTACACAATCATTCTAAATAATTGATTTAAATAACACGAACAGCATATCTACACGTCCTTCGTTTGAAAATACTTATTAATCCAGAACTGTCGTTTATGTGTTTCCAATGACAATTTCTATTCTATGAAAGACGAAATAATAGCTCCTGTATCAAAATCTTGCCGAATACCAGTAGACGTTAAGGATACGGGCAGTCCCTGTTTGTATGAGATTCCGAAACTTAACAAGAGTAACAATGTTGGCTCCACTACATGTAGTTAGTCAATTAAGCCATTATCAAACCTAGTAGGTCCAGCATTCAGAAAAGAAATAGATTGTTGAAATTTAAAATGAGAACAAAGCCCAAGTCTGTTTCTTCTTGACAGCCATGTCCAAAACACACTGTACGATCTCTGCATGCTAGCTATATAGTTGACAAAATACTAGCAAAACACGCTTCTGTGGGTTTTTTACGAATATCAACAAAAGAAAAAGATATGAACCTGATTCGTTTATAAATTGTATCATATTTTGCCGTAGTTTTATCGATTTTGAGTTGAATCATGGTTTTGCTGACATTTCCGTATTCTCGTGGTAACTTTATAACCATTAACTTCCCTTTCCAGATAGTAACACCATGCTTTAGTATCCTACAGTGTTTATATTCAAAAGCATCTTGCAAATATCATTCATCCATTGATAAATGTTAACTGTTGACAGGTAGCTATCAACTAAAGGTTTCCATAGCCTGGTCTTACTCTGCCTGTACTTTTGCACCAGGCTGTTATATGTGATGAAGAAAATAGTTACCGGGACGCATGGTGGCGCCACCTGTATTTTTTAGGGGTTCGTGATGCACTTCCTTTTATTTTGAGGACTTCTCGCTTCCTATTTCTTGTTTGTACCTACATTTTATTGTACTTTGAGTTCAAATTCTATCCTTGTGCGTAACCGTTGTGGTACATTTTGTAATACATGTTTTTATTCATTACTTTTCCATGTTTATCCGTGTTTTCTGAACCCCCATACTTGAACATATTTGTTGTAAACTGACAGCATGATGAAATTCAATCTTGTTTAAACTAACACAGTTAATGACCACCTGCGGCCTGTAATAAGATATTTGCAGTTTAGTATACATTTCCCTTTCTCTCGCTTTGTTATCGAAGCTGAAACGACAGTTAAAGTGACGAAGGTACTTCACACACAAATACACCGAGTATATCAAGAACATTTCTTTTAACGTCATTCAAACATAAAACCCGTTGCAAACAATATTAAAACTTGAGCAATTACAGGAATATATAATACACTCCGCATGCACCTCTGTGTGTGTCATGTAACTTCCGTGCTAACTACTAACAGCTGGCGAAACCTCGGGCCATAAAACACATCCCCTGTCCTTATACAATTCTCACGTCGACCCTCGTCTTGACCTTGTACGTTTCAAATAAGTATAGGAAAAACACACTTCCTCTGTCTAAACACCGTGTGTTGAGATCATGCTTAGTACAGTTAGTCTCAAAAGCGTGGGACTCTCTTCCCTCTTCAAATTAATTTCCAGCTATTTTATGTCATTTACAAATGCACCATTCATTCTTGTTTAAATGCTGAGAAATAAGAAAATGTCACTACCCTCTGTCACCAGCGTGAAGTTGGTTACTTATTCAATATTAGGCTAGCCCAATATTGGACTGGACCAATGTTGGGCTGGCGCAATATTGGGCTAGTTTGATATTCAAATGTACCTAACATAATAGTTTTTATGCCGCTTTTTCACACTTATACCACAACTGGGCATTTGCTAAGGTATACACATGCAAAACGGCATCAACGATACCTCAGGCTAAAGATGCCCATTGAGCATCATTTCGAATTTCAGTACATAATCGTTAATTTTTCGTTTTCAACAGGCCACGGTATATTGTTATAGGTCGTATGCCGCTTGTTCACACCTATACCACAACTTGGCATCTTCTAAGGTATACACATGCAAAACGGCATCAACGATACCCCAGGTTAAAGATGCCCATTGGGCATCATTTCAAATTTCAATACATAATCGTTAATTTTTCGTTTTCAACAGGCCACGGCATATTGTTATAGGTCTTATGCCGCTTTTTCACACCTATACCACCACAACTGGGCCCATCTTCTAAGGTATCCAAATACAAAACGGCATCAACGATACCTCAAGTTAAAGATGCCCACCGAATTTCAGTACATAATCGTTAATTTTTCGTTTTCAACAGGCCACGGTATATTGTTATATGTCTTATGCCGCTTTTTCACACCTATACCACAGCTTGGCATCTTCTAAGGTATCCACATGCAAAACCGCATCAACGATACCTCAAGTTAAAGATGCCCTCCGAATTTCAGTACATAAACGTTAATTTTTCGTTTTCAACAGGCCACGGTATATTGTTATAGGTCTTATACCGCTTTTTCACACCTATTCCTCCACAACTGGGCCCATCTTCTAAGGTATACACATGCAAAACGGCATCAACGATACCTCAAGTTAAAGATGCCCTCCGAATTTCAGTACATAATCGTTAATTTTTCGTTTTCAACAGGCCAGGATAGTGTAGCGTGTCACACGCAGAGCTAGCTACTCATAGCGTGCTTACCCGTAAATGTCGTCCTTTTATATCTGAAATTGATTCTAGATGACAAGATAAATACTATATATGATAGTTGTACCCTACAATAGTATCAGTACCGCACTGAGTAGCAGGATGTGTAATATTTCAGGTTTTTACACAATTATCCCCAGATGTGTTTTCCTATCTTATCTTTGGTATCGCTCACGTTTTCCTTCTTTCCTGCAAACAATTGTACGTGTTTAATACCTTAACTCTAATTATATTACTGGCACTTTTGTTTGCTTCCCGTTCTCCTAAATTCATATAATAACAAACTTTTTAGTTATAACAAAGACAGTTTAAGTATTTCATAATTGATATACATGGAAGGGTAAATAGATAGTAAGCATTAGGGATGATGGTTTACTATTTACGATGATTAATGTATATGAAATGGTTTCGTTTACAGCCGGTATTGGCGTATACCATGCGTATTAGTTGACATTATTATGACATGACCTTTGTGAAATGTCTTCATATTCAGGCAAGTCGTCCGTACAACCTATTCCTTCTATATTTTCTGAATATAAGGTATAACAATACGACGTTTCCTCGGTATTCCAGATAGTAACCATGCGTAAATATAAGGTATAACAATATGACGTTTCCTCGGTATTCCAGATAGTAACCATGTGTAAATATAAGGTATAACAAAACGACGTTTCCTCGGTATTCCAGATAGTAACCATGTGTAAATTTAAGGTATAACAATACGACGTTTCCTCGGTATTCCAGATAGTAACCATGAGTAAATATAAGGTATAACAAAACGACGTTTCCTCGGTATTCCAGGTAGTAACCATGTGTAAATATAAGGTATAACAATACGACGTTTCCTCGGTATTCCAGATAGTAACCATGTGTAAATATAAGGTATAACAATACGACTGTTCCTCGTTATTCCAGATAGTAACCATGAGTAAATATAAGGTAAAACAATACGACGTTTCCTCGGTATTCCAGATAGTAACCATGTGTAAATATAAGGTATAACAATACGACGTTTCCTCGGTATTCCAGATAGTAACCATGCGTAAATATAAGGTATAACAAAATGACGGTTCCTCGGTGTTCCAGATAGTAACCATGTGTAAATATAAGGTATAACAAAACGACGTTTCCCCGGTATTCCAGATAGTAACCATGTGTAAATATAAGGTATAACAATACGACGTTTCCTCGGTATTCCAGATAGTAGCCATGTGGAAATATAAGGTATAACAAAACGACGTTTCCTCGGTATTCCAGGTAGTAACCATGTGTAAATATAAGGTATAACAATACGACGTTTCCTCGGTATTCCAGATAGTGACCATGCGTAAATATAAGGTATAACAAAATGACGGTTCCTCGGTGTTCCAGATAGTAACCATGTTTAAATATAAGGTATAACAAAACGACGTTTCCTCGGTATTCCAGATAGTAGCCATGTGTAAAAGAATTTTTAACAAATAGTGTGATATGTATTTTTTATTTCATGATATTTAGTTTAAATATCTAGTTAGACAAAAAAAAAAGCTGACCAATATTCCTATATATCCGTGTACTTGTTGGTTTTTGATAAATACCATGGCCTACACTAAGTCTTCTACCGTCGGGATAACATCTGAAAGGTAGGTTTATTTTTTGTCTGGAGATGAGTGCCCTGTGAAATTTGCACCGTCGTAATAGATATTGGCCTATTGTTGCCATTACGATCGTCTGTCCCCATGTCGTAACTCCCGGATCTGGAGCGCATCCCGTCTGGTCCCAACAATCCTGTCATCTGTCCTATTGTTCTTGGGTAAAATCTCGAGCAAGTTCAAAGTCCGGATAGTATTTCATTTTTAGATAATACAAAGTGCAATAGGTATCATTTCCAAATGTTTTGGTAGAATTTCAAAAACCTGTAAATTATCTGGACATAGGTCAATCGTTAGCATACCCTGATGGGCGATCATTGTACATCAACTCACCGAAGTGTATATCCCCGTAAGAAAATATGGAAAAGGAGCCGTATTTAATTTGAAAATTAAGATTTAACGGAAATGCCATACATATTAGCTGATAAAACAGCAACAAATTTTACAAAAGATTAATTTTAATTCCATCTTGATTTTTCCGCATTCATGATTTTCATTAGGAGTTGATTACGACAGAAAACATCAAACACAGTGATTGATATCAATATTAATTCTGAGTTAGATTCCGTTTCGGGACATAATGTACTTATGTCAGTCACATCCTGTGCGCTCAGTATGTGACGATACGTGATGAGTGAACACAACGTTTGCTCTATACGATCTGAATTATTCATGTCTGTCATGGGTGCACATTGTGTTGTCCTGAGCTTGATAAACTTCTTGTATGACACCACACATCCTTTGTCACGTAGATTTACTATTAAATCATTTTCAGCCATGCTAAGAATATTCCTACATTGTCTTGCTCTCTAGTAATCGACCAGCGGGGATATCTATACATGCAGACATTACGATTGCCTGATTAAGGACACATACGGCACAGAAATAACTTAAGGTACACACGCTGGATTTGAATCTTAAACATCATGTTCATTTAGTTACAAATTGATAAAAATCCAAAACGTTTCGGTCCATGTCATTGGTATTCTATACGAACATCAAACAGGCCGGCCTAGTGCCAGTAAAGGGACCCCACACTTTGTACCCTCCAGTCACAGGTATACAGATGTGTATCTGCTTGTATTTTAACCTTCGGTCAACTTATGACATGTTCCCATACCATGTTTAGGTTAACGTCAGTTTCCTGGTGAAGCTGGCGGCACGTCAAACAAAGGTTCATTTTCTACATTACTCGAGTTTGGTACAATGTGGTTTCATTGCTTAGATTGATTTCATTTATAAGTTCTTTTATTAAATGATTCATCGTTAAATCAGATAGGCCTCGAGGGCATCATTGAACGACAGCAGTTCCACTAGTACTGCTTATCAGGTATCATGTATACTCCCATACGAGCACGTACTACCTATAAAGGTTTAGAACGGACCAGTGTTGCTGTATCCAAATGCATGTTGTCGGTAAAGGCGACTGGTGTGGGAACGACCGCAGAATCAGGGTTTATTCTATGTCTTCTGGTAAGGGGTTATTAAAGAAGCGAAAAATGATGACCTTATTACAATACTTTGGATCTATATCTTTATCTTTTCTCTCTGCTGCGTTCTGTCTTTGTGGCGAGTGCTCCCTAGGTACGCGTCCCCATACGTCGTTAGCTGTAGCGAGGATGTAAATCTCCTAACAGAGGTAACCGAACACAGAGAATACAGTGTGAACCTGTCGTATACATCTGTCTGGAAGTATACCTATTTTGTTTGATAGGGGGATTTACATGTATGTTCTTCTTGTATGCTTATTACTGGTACTATTGGTATGTCGGCAGTGACTTTACCTACTTTAAGGAGCATGACAACAAAGTGTTTGGTCTAAGTAAAAGAAATCAAATGCATTTCCCAATCTGAAGAAAGTCAATGCTTAGTGTCTTTGTAGGTATAAGAAATTAAACATGTTTCCCAATATTTGGAGGCAAATTGGTAAAACCGTGATGTGTTTAATCGCATTTCGTTATTTGAAACAGATCAAACCAATACGCAAACGAATGCATACACGTACTGTTAACCTAAGATATACTAGTTTCGTCCAGTACATTTTGAAATTCGACCTTAGGTTAAAGAGAGAAGATTTTTATCCGTTTAACAGAGTTTTTAAAGGACATACACAATGTGTACTGTTGAGATATTAAACAGGCATAATATACCACTACAATAGGAACAAGAAGCTGCTGATTCCTCGAAGGCTGAAAATTGATGACGTTAACAAACATGCATCGTGTGAAAATTCAACCGGTGTTATTTAAATGCGTGAAATAAAATAGCATCAAAACACTGTCAAATTCTTGAACTCCTAAAAAACACGTTGAGGAATTTTCTTCCACTTGAGCACCACGTGACACGAAGTCACGCCCACACGACACTTGCATGTCTAGACTTTGTAGGTTTTCGCTCCCGAATTTTACTACTGATTATGGCTTGGTATGAGATATAGACCTGGACGTTGATGTGGGGAGCTTAAATAGCTCTCAATATCCACTAGATGCTTGATGTATAATCGCTAGTTACACTGCTCCCCGGTGCGATGTATACTCGCTCCTTACACTACTCCGCGGTGCAATGTATACTCGCTCCTTACACTGCTCCCCGGTGCGCTTTCTGAGACTGCCTGTTTGTTGAGACGGAATGATGCGGAGGTTGACCTTCCTACACTTAGATATTACTTATCGTTAGTTACGAGTTTCTGGCATCAGGCAAAGCTGCGGGTGATGTTTACTCAGTTCTTTCTATTTCGTTTTCATCCGTACTGTCTCAAAGTAAGATTTATAGAATCGTTCATCATATCAAGAGCGAGATCGGCAATGTGTAAGATTCAATTATCACACCCTTGGAAAACCTTCTTTTGGTAAAAAATGTTTTTGCGTCAAACTCACATTTATAACACTATCTTCTCAAAAAGGAAAAGAAAAATGTGCAGGGCATTTCACTCTGGGTAAATACAAATACCGGAAAACATGGATAAACCTGTTCCGAAAGAATACCTCCGCAACAGTATCACAAATAATGAAAGTAAAATTGGTATCTATTACTTTTAAATAACAATATGCATTTGTAAATTATGTGTCGTATTATCAACGGGATTTCTAACATATTACATGTGCATCACATCTGCTATCAAGTGACCATGAAACAGGCACGGGTCAAACAGCTGTTTCGTGAATATATGGTTGGATGGTGGATATATGACCTCGAAGTCATATCGGTTAATTCTGTTTCTCAGGTTAACGTGACCACTAATTCACCTTAACAAACGTCCAAATATACCACAGTATTAATACACAAGGACAAAATATACCTCAGCATCAATACACAAGGACAAAATATACCACAGCATCAATACACAAGGACAAAACATACCTCAGCGTCAAAACACAAGGACAAATATACCACAGCATCAATACACAAGGACAAAACACACCTCAGCGTCAAAACACAAGGACAAATATACCACAGTATTAATACACAAGGATAAAACATACCTCAGCGTCAAAACACAAGGACAAAATATACCACAGCATCAATACACTAGGACAAAACATACCTCAGCGCCAAAACACCAGGACAAATATACCACAGTATTAATACACAAGGATAAAACATACCTCAGCGTCAAAACACACGGACAAAATATACCACAGCATCAAAACATAAGGTCAAAATATACCTCAGTATCAATTCACAAGGACAAAACATACCTCAGCGGCAAAACACTAGGACAAATATACCACAGCATCAATGAACTAGGACAAAACATACCTCAGCGTCAGAACACAAGGACAAAACATACCACAGCGTCAATACACAAGGACAAAACACTCCTCAGCGTCAAAACACAAGGACAAAACATACCACAGCATCAAAACATAAGGACAAAATATACCTCAGTATCAATACACAAGGACAAAACATACCTCAGCGTCAAAACACCAGGACAAATATACCACAGCATCAATACACAAGGACAAAACATACCTCAGCGTTAAAACACAAGGACAAATATACCACAGCATCAATACACTAGGACAAAACATACCTCAGCGTCAAAACACAAGGACAAAATATACCACAGCGTCAAAAGACAAGGACAAAACACACCTCAGCGTCAAAACACAAGGACAAAATATACCACAGCGTCAAAGGACAAGGACAAAACACACCTCAGCGTCAAAACACAAGGACAAATATACCACAGCATCAATACACAAGGACAAAATATACCACAGCGTCAAAGGACAAGGACAAAACACCCCTCAGCGTCAAAACACAAGGACAAAATATACCACAACGTCAAAGGACAAGGACAAAACACACCTCAGCGCCAAAACACAAGGACAAATATACCACAGCATCAATACACAAGGACAAAATATACCACAGCGTCAAAACACAAAGACAAAATATACCACAGCATCAATACAGAAGAACAAAATATACCTCAGCATCAATACACAAGGACAAAACATACCACAGCATCAAAACACAAGGACAATATATACGTCAGCATCAATACACAAGGACAAAATATACCTCAGCGTCAAAACACAAGGACAACGTATATCACATCGTAAGCATTCCACGGCAATTAACATCACAATGTCAGCACACCACGATAAATTATACCATAGTGTTTTTGTAACTCAGGCAACCTCCATGGCATATACATAGCTCCATAGTGTCCCGGTTCAAATGGGAATTTCACACGTACTATAGATGTTTCAAGTGTAGACACTGAGTGTGGTCAAAGGAACTACTAATTGGTCAATTCCAATGGTAGGGTATATCACCAGCCCCGCCCACCTAATTATACCTATCTGTCACACATATCGTGTAGTGGTTATATTTGTGCGCTATAGATTATACATGTTGTTACGTACCAATTAGTGCAGAGGAGTCATAATACGGGACCACATTTTGTATATCACCGGAGGGCTTACTCGTCTGTCTTTTATTATATATATTTATGAAAACTGCTAGTGTCAAGGTAAAATACTTTTCTCTAAGTCAAGAAAACGCTAGAATTTGCTTATCAGTGAACAGCTTCAAATCGTCATTGCATTAAATAACGTAATTTTGTATGGACTGTTTCATAAACATTGAAAGCCTCCTACACTAAAAACAGACACATCAGTTTGACAAATTATACTATGACTAAGTCCACCGTTCCTAAATATACTTTGAGATTCACCGTTATGATAAAATATAGGACGCATCCTTATTGACCAATCAAAATACAAGGAGACGCCTAACATAACGATAAGTTATGTGACGGAATAACACAGTTTGTTAAATACAAAATATAAACAAGCTACGAAGTTCAGCTCGCATTAAATCTTTTGTCAGAGTGTAATGAACAGATAATTCAAAACTGCTATCAAAAAAAAAGTATAGTGTTTGGATTTGAGATAAAAAAAATGCGGATCACTTCACTCTACTCATCACGATGGAATTTCACACAAGAACGCGTATGACTTGGAAAATAAGTTTCGCGTGATGCAAATTAAAGTTTGCTGTTTTCATCTTCATCAACGAACTGCTAGCTAATTCCTTTTGTCCTCTGCTTTATTTTAGAAATGTTCATAAGATAGTCACAACGACACATATTTGTTCCTTACTGACGTGTCTAAGGTAACAACTATATACTAGTATAAGCTAGATACAATGTAACAATATGTACTAGTATAAGCTAGATACAATGTAACAACTATGTACTAGCATAAGCTAGATACAATGTAACAACTATGAACTAGTATAAGCTAGATACAATGTAACAACTATGTATTAGTATAAGCTAGATACAATGTAACAACTATGTATTAGTATAAGCTAGATACAATGTAACAACTATGTACTAGTATAAGCTAGATACAATGTAACAACTATGTACTAGTATAAGCTAGATACAATGTAACAACTATGTACTAGTATAAGCTAGATACAATGTAACAACTATGTACTAGTATAAGCTAGATACAATGTAACAACTATGTACTAGTATAAGCTAGATACAATGTAACAACTATGTACTAGTATAAGCTAGATACAATGTAACAACTATGTACTAGTATAAGCTAGATACAATGTAACAACTATGTACTAGTATAAGCTAGATACAATGTAACAACTATGTACTAGTATAAGCTAGATACAATGTAACAACTATGTACTAGTATAAGCTAGATACAATGTAACAACTATGTACTAGTATAAGCTAGATACAATGTAACAACTATGTACTAGTATAAGCTAGATACAATGTAACAACTATGTACTAGTATAAGCTAGATACAATGTAACAACTATGTACTAGTATAAGCTAGATACAATGTAACAACTATGTACTAGTATAAGCTAGATACAATGTAACAACTATGTACTAGTATAAGCTAGATACAATGTAACAACTATGTACTAGTATAAGCTAGATACAATGTAACAACTATGTACTAGTATAAGCTAGATACAATGTAACAACTATGTACTAGTATAAGCTAGATACAATGTAACAACTATGTACTAGTATAAGCTAGATACAATGTAACAACTATGTACTAGTATAAGCTAGATACAATGTAACAACTATGTACTAGTATAAGCTAGATACAATGTAACAACTATGTACTAGTATAAGCTAGATACAATGTAACAACTATGTACTAGTATAAGCTAGATACAATGTAACAACTATGTACTAGTATAAGCTAGATACAATGTAACAACTATGTACTAGTATAAGCTAGATACAATGTAACAACTATGTACTAGTATAAGCTAGATACAATGTAACAACTATGTACTAGTATAAGCTAGATACAATGTAACAACTATGTACTAGTATAAGCTAGATACAATGTAACAACTATGTACTAGTATAAGCTAGATACAATGTAACAACTATGTACTAGTATAAGCTAGATACAATGTAACAACTATGTACTAGTATAAGCTAGATACAATGTAACAACTATGTACTAGTATAAGCTAGATACAATGTAACAACTATGTACTAGTATAAGCTAGATACAATGTAACAACTATGTACTAGTATAAGCTAGATACAATGTAACAACTATGTACTAGTATAAGCTAGATACAATGTAACAACTATGTACTAGTATAAGCTAGATACAATGTAACAACTATGTACTAGTATAAGCTAGATACAATGTAACAACTATGTACTAGTATAAGCTAGATACAATGTAACAACTATGTACTAGTATAAGCTAGATACAATGTAACAACTATGTACTAGTATAAGCTAGATACAATGTAACAACTATGTACTAGTATAAGCTAGATACAATGTAACAACTATGTACTAGTATAAGCTAGATACAATGTAACAACTATGTACTAGTATAAGCTAGATACAATGTAACAACTATGTACTAGTATAAGCTAGATACAATGTAACAACTATGTACTAGTATAAGCTAGATACAATGTAACAACTATGTACTAGTATAAGCTAGATACAATGTAACAACTATGTACTAGTATAAGCTAGATACAATGTAACAACTATGTACTAGTATAAGCTAGATACAATGTAACAACTATGTACTAGTATAAGCTAGATACAATGTAACAACTATGTACTAGTATAAGCTAGATACAATGTAACAACTATGTACTAGTATAAGCTAGATACAATGTAACAACTATGTACTAGTATAAGCTAGATACAATGTAACAACTATGTACTAGTATAAGCTAGATACAATGTAACAACTATGTACTAGTATAAGCTAGATACAATGTAACAACTATGTACTAGTATAAGCTAGATACAATGTAACAACTATGTACTAGTATAAGCTAGATACAATGTAACAACTATGTACTAGTATAAGCTAGATACAATGTAACAACTATGTACTAGTATAAGCTAGATACAATGTAACAACTATGTACTAGTATAAGCTAGATACAATGTAACAACTATGTACTAGTATAAGCTAGATACAATGTAACAACTATGTACTAGTATAAGCTAGATACAATGTAACAACTATGTACTAGTATAAGCTAGATACAATGTAACAACTATGTACTAGTATAAGCTAGATACAATGTAACAACTATGTACTAGTATAAGCTAGATACAATGTAACAACTATGTACTAGTATAAGCTAGATACAATGTAACAACTATGTACTAGTATAAGCTAGATACAATGTAACAACTATGTACTAGTATAAGCTAGATACAATGTAACAACTATGTACTAGTATAAGCTAGATACAATGTAACAACTATGTACTAGTATAAGCTAGATACAATGTAACAACTATGTACTAGTATAAGCTAGATACAATGTAACAACTATGTACTAGTATAAGCTAGATACAATGTAACAACTATGTACTAGTATAAGCTAGATACAATGTAACAACTATGTACTAGTATAAGCTAGATACAATGTAACAACTATGTACTAGTATAAGCTAGATACAATGTAACAACTATGTACTAGTATAAGCTAGATACAATGTAACAACTATGTACTAGTATAAGCTAGATACAATGTAACAACTATGTACTAGTATAAGCTAGATACAATGTAACAACTATGTACTAGTATAAGCTAGATACAATGTAACAACTATGTACTAGTATAAGCTAGATACAATGTAACAACTATGTACTAGTATAAGCTAGATACAATGTAACAACTATGTACTAGTATAAGCTAGATACAATGTAACAACTATGTACTAGTATAAGCTAGATACAATGTAACAACTATGTACTAGTATAAGCTAGATACAATGTAACAACTATGTACTAGTATAAGCTAGATACAATGTAACAACTATGTACTAGTATAAGCTAGATACAATGTAACAACTATGTACTAGTATAAGCTAGATACAATGTAACAACTATGTACTAGTATAAGCTAGATACAATGTAACAACTATGTACTAGTATAAGCTAGATACAATGTAACAACTATGTACTAGTATAAGCTAGATACAATGTAACAACTATGTACTAGTATAAGCTAGATACAATGTAACAACTATGTACTAGTATAAGCTAGATACAATGTAACAACTATGTACTAGTATAAGCTAGATACAATGTAACAACTATGTACTAGTATAAGCTAGATACAATGTAACAACTATGTACTAGTATAAGCTAGATACAATGTAACAACTATGTACTAGTATAAGCTAGATACAATGTAACAACTATGTACTAGTATAAGCTAGATACAATGTAACAACTATGTACTAGTATAAGCTAGATACAATGTAACAACTATGTACTAGTATAAGCTAGATACAATGTAACAACTATGTACTAGTATAAGCTAGATACAATGTAACAACTATGTACTAGTATAAGCTAGATACAATGTAACAACTATGTACTAGTATAAGCTAGATACAATGTAACAACTATGTACTAGTATAAGCTAGATACAATGTAACAACTATGTACTAGTATAAGCTAGATACAATGTAACAACTATGTACTAGTATAAGCTAGATACAATGTAACAACTATGTACTAGTATAAGCTAGATACAATGTAACAACTATGTACTAGTATAAGCTAGATACAATGTAACAACTATGTACTAGTATAAGCTAGATACAATGTAACAACTATGTACTAGTATAAGCTAGATACAATGTAACAACTATGTACTAGTATAAGCTAGATACAATGTAACAACTATGTACTAGTATAAGCTAGATACAATGTAACAACTATGTACTAGTATAAGCTAGATACAATGTAACAACTATGTACTAGTATAAGCTAGATACAATGTAACAACTATGTACTAGTATAAGCTAGATACAATGTAACAACTATGTACTAGTATAAGCTAGATACAATGTAACAACTATGTACTAGTATAAGCTAGATACAATGTAACAACTATGTACTAGTATAAGCTAGATACAATGTAACAACTATGTACTAGTATAAGCTAGATACAATGTAACAACTATGTACTAGTATAAGCTAGATACAATGTAACAACTATGTACTAGTATAAGCTAGATACAATGTAACAACTATGTACTAGTATAAGCTAGATACAATGTAACAACTATGTACTAGTATAAGCTAGATACAATGTAACAACTATGTACTAGTATAAGCTAGATACAATGTAACAACTATGTACTAGTATAAGCTAGATACAATGTAACAACTATGTACTAGTATAAGCTAGATACAATGTAACAACTATATACTAGTATAAGCTAGATACAATGTACATGGCCTCGCTTACGGTTGCTTCTGTGTCCGTGATGCTTTCTCTTTTGTCTTGGCGTATCTTTGATTTCCTGTGATGTTGACTGGAATTGACTTGCAGTTGCGACGTTGTTCTTGTGAATTGACTTGCAGTTGCGACGTTGTTCTTGTGAATTGAAGCTTAAGTAGAGAGATGACTCTTTTTATTCCACTGGCATTGTTATTATTTACGATAGTTTTTCTATGGACATGTAATGCTTAGCTATTTGTCCAGTGACTTATTCGTGTTAAATCTTGCAGAAATACTGGTCTGTTGATGCTATCAAACAACACTGGCCCTATACTTTGAGGACACAATGTATTATCAGCCATGCCATTGATATCAACATCCAGTTATTAACATACGGAAATATTAAACCCACATTGTCACCACTGGTCATAATTCATTACTAGTGGCCATTTCTTATCAGCATCTAGTTATTGTAAAACAATAGCAATAATGCCCCAATAATGCTTATATCCATCATCACTGATTCAATATTGTCAACATCTTGCAAACGCCATCAGAAAAGATTGAAGTGTCATTTTGGTTCAAATGAGCGCTAGTGTGCCAATGGATCATTTTTCTATGTTGTCTATGTTAAGTCTAGCAATTTTTATAACGTTTTATTTTTCACCAAGTTTTATTTCTATAACACAAATTATATATGAACAGAAGCGTAACATATCTCTTTCATAGATTTGTAGTGGTAAGTTGCTGTTTAAGCTGTCAGTCTTAACGTCTTTGGCAACAATTGGTCGGGAAAGTGTAAAATCATTTGTACAAACACTATCAGTCACGTATCACACTCTGTCTTATAAATATTGAAGTTACTGAAATATATATTATCTTCAGAGTTTTAATCAGATTTTTTTTTAAGTAACCATGGAAAAATATCTATTTGTAGGGAGAAAGCTAACCAAACTGTGAAGACGTCAGGTACTTGAAGTTAACACAAGTGCAGTCTTCCTCAGTCGGACGCCCCTGAACACCTGTTTTGAGGATGAAGGCCTCAGGACAAATTTGAGATGTAACAGATTCAGTGTTCTCTGCCAGTATTATAGTAAATAAACAAGATACATGCTTTCTGCACATGTACACACTACTATTGCTGAAGTATATGCACGCCGCCTCATTGCCCTCCGCTTATATACCTTAACCACATCGCCATACATATATCTCGCCAGCCTGATGACGTAATAGGTATGCTTACTATTTTGTCATTTTTGTGCCTATGAACAAGTGACTGGATCTCCAAGTGGTACAGACTGATTTATCGGCAATGATCAATGGAGCACAAGGGCGAGCACATCGCATGCAAGGAAGACATTAGTGTGTCGGTAACGGTTACACATAGACCTTCAAAAGATATGTCGGGCTGACAAACTTATCGTCAACTAAAACCATTATAGCTTTAACTATTGCAAAGGTATAAATACCATTGGGACTGTGTGCCTAGCTCGTTCTGTGGTGGACTAGCGAATCAACAGGCGTATCTCTCAGTGGACGTCAGACCTTCACAGCCTGCCCCACCGCCTATCTAGTCAGACATTGTATTTGCTAACCGGGGTTCATAAGTTTTAAATTTCATTGAACTTTGCCATTGACATGGGTCAAATATCGCGCGCTTTCATAGTGCTTAGTAGTAGATGGTGCACGCGCCTGAATTTACAAAAATGTCTGTGACGCGACGATTGCGTCAGTGTGTGAGCGGACGACAATCAGACAGGAACCCCCGGGAGAGTAACAGCTCGTTATAGAAAGGTATATGTACCAGCTGATCGTGTTTGGTAATATTGAATATTAATATTTCATTGTGATAAATATTGCCAGGACCGCCATGGGGTACACAGTGTTTTTAGCGTTATGCACGTACGGGATGTTGCTAGGTATGTCACGCGCCTTAAAGGATGGAGACATAAAACTCGTGGGGGGTCGATCGTCGTCCGAGGGGACGGTCCTGGTCTACCACATGTATCGATGGGGAGCTATTTGTGACTTCAGCTGGGATCTTAGGGACGCTAATGTGGCATGTCGTCAGTTAGGTCTCGTGGGTGCCATAGCGTCAACTTCCAGGAGCCGGTTTGGACAAGGAAGACGTAAGTTGAATTATAATATTACATTGTCTATAATAATTAAGATATTATTTAAGTTATTAAAGGAATTTTTTGTTTGCGTTTACCCATTCATTCCACATTTATATCGAATTTTATAACAGATGTCTCTCATTTCCTATTATAAACTATATTCGTTAGTGCTTTTGGTACAACGTTTTCTCTCCTTTCTCTGATATTTATATACCTTCATATAGCTAACTTTACTGTTTAGAATTCAATTGTGTATCAAAAAAAACAAAAAAAACATGATTTACGTATCGTATTCAGGAGAATTAAAGAATTTGATACTCGGCCCAGGTAGTCAGGATCTGCCATAGATTACAGTTTATGAGGTTTTGTATAGCCATTTAATAAGTAGGTTGTGCATACTTCGCCAATCTGATTTACACTTTGAAACAACAGAAATGAAATGACAAATAATGTTTTTGAATCGACTAAGAAAAATATCCTGAAATAAATAAGACTATATCAAGACAAAAATAGGCAGACAGATTTTACGTCAGCATTCTTGCTGACTTAGTAAATATATTTTAAAAAGTTACACATGATTTACGTTCACGGTTGCAGCACATTTTAGCGGGAGGTTACTGAATGTGTAAACACACCGCGAAACGTGCCTAGACTGTAGAATGGCGACTATACACACTGCACCAGTCATGTCAGTGGGCGGACGCTGTCGGAAAGGAACATTTTTCATTCAAAACACATACTTTAAAGTCTGGCTTCATATTCGAAATTCCATCATAAACCAGATTATGATTTATGTGATTTTTTTTATTTGAAGATACTCAGACTTTCAGCAGCTGTCCTTCACAAATTTTTCAAGTTATACTACACAACGTTCCCTTAACATACATGGACATTCTAGATGTGTTTTTATCTTCAGTATATCATACGAGCATCTTTCAAAATATGTTCAGCTTTAAGGAGAAAACGTGCTGTCCTATAGAGGCTTATTGTAAGCTAGATGTCGCGCCAGGCCACATAGATAGGCGGTGTTGTCCTGGCTCCCCTACGTACACAAACAATGGACACACTTGCTATTCAGAAATCAACCATGTAAGCATGCACGGAACATTATCTCTTCTAAAATCTTCCTCATCGTCTCGCTGAATACTTTATGGGATAATCACACGTTTTTACATTAAGGATGCGTAGTACATCGTTAAGAATATTCACTCTTTCTTTAAAAGTATCGAATCCACGGCATTCTTGCTTTTCAAGCCCAAAATTACATAAAAAATGTAAAGAAAACACTTTAAAATTATCTCAATATGCAGTCAATCAAAACTAGCATATAGTAACTTGCTATTTGATGTTATTGCGCTAATGATATTCCGGATATAACAAAATATCAATTGAAATATGATAATTTGTTAACATGAGTCGTGCAAGCATCTCAAATGCCCAGTAACTTGTGGCCATATAAAATCATCAAATACAGATGAAAGTTAACGAACATACACTTTAATGTTTAATATATATATCTACAAGGATAGCTTAAACATGTACTTTGCATGCATATAAGAAAATATATTTAGACCACAGTCAGCTGCATAAGTTGTTTTCTTTCCTCTTCTGAGTGCATGTTCCCTATCGGACGAGGAAGTTTATACCTAAGAGATAGACCACAAGTCAATGTAGGGCGTTTCTAACATACAAAGTTAAAAAGCAGGTTACAAACTCACAAACGGATATATGTAACAGTGTGGGAGTATCAGGCTCCACCAGCTGTCAGGGCCTCGTACACCATAAATCTTAGGCATCTGTCGTAGGCTTTAACACGTCACAATGGGAAACATAGCCACCAATTTCCTTACTTTCTTTCTTCTTATACACCGTGTAACTTGATCAAATGTAATACTCACAAGGAATTTAACAGAGGATGCCATCGGAAATTACTCAATACTATTCTTGTTAAGTCTCTTCCGTTTTTAAAATCCGTGTTTAGTGAAACAATCGTCTTTTTTTAGTTATGAGGTACTTGCAGATCTTTTCTATCAAGCAAACATGTTAAAAGGCTTATGATATGATCTTATAATGTGATGTGCATTCGTTTTAATCATAGCTTACGTTGACAATACACATTGAGCGTGTTCATGCTGTATTCCTGTAGTTTTTGTGTCCTATTTTGTTAGTGATACAAAATTGGAGTAAATGTTGTATAACCTTTAGTCTCGGTGTTTCCCTGCTGCCTCCTATGTTTATAATGAATTTGTTTTTCGTTTCATCCAAGTTTTTTATGTCTCCACTCCCCCCTTTACGTTGGTGGATACATTTTGATGTTGCTGATATCGTAGTTTAAGTTTTGGCGTGACCCCATTAGTGGTATAATTATGTTGATGTTCATGATGTAACTTATGGTTTAATTTATCATGATCATGAACTTGTCGTATAGTGTTGATTTTTAAGTTTGTATGATATATATGTTGAATTTTCTTTTATATTTGAACTTGTTTTGAATTGTACAACAAGGTTATTTTCAACTTATATGAGTTACTCATGTTTTCCTCCTAACTGTCGTGCAATAATAAGCATACATTTCAGTAATTGAAAAGAGATAATATATAACAACGGTTTGGGTTTTGTCCTTTAACTGGCACACTGTTACCTCTGTGTATAAGTTAACATAATTGTAACAAAGTAGACTGTTAAGTGATGAGCGTCACTATAAGTTATGACTGTTTAGTATTGCCAGCAACACCTTTCCATTCATGCTTAGTCGACGCTACATCTGTGTCAATTTCAAATTCTAAGGTGTCACGTATTTAATGTTCCGAAAAGATGGGTATAACAATGGGATCTGGTCTATACTGTAAGCGTACCCTACGTATTACGGCGAGTTAATTTATTTAAAGAGTATAAATCAGTATCACAAGTCATAGTCGGCGATGACGGTGTGCTTTAAAAATGGTACCTCGTATAGGTTTTGAAAGTCTCCTAACTCAACTAGACTTTCGGTATCTATTTAAGTAAAGGGATATCTTAAGGGGCGTGCAAGGGAGTCATGTACATATAATATCAGCAACGCTATCAAGTCATAACGTATAGATCATATAGCAAAATACAAAAACTATGTCAATCTAAAGGGAAAGTATGAAGCGATAAGTAGTAGGCTTCATTTATATTGAATGATTATTCTACATCTCGTCAACCTATACAGCTACGTCTAGTGTGGTATCGTACCCAAGAATGATTGCCCAGGCATTCTTACATCATTATTTAACACGTGTATGTATGTTGTTACTTAAATGTATGACACTTGAACAGCTCTATAAAGCAACCCCCATAGGGATCCAGTCGACCTTGCATTTCCGTAGAATCATTCTCGTCATGCATTACAAAACAATTTAGGATACATAACTGTGAAAAATGAAAGAAACAGTATCTACTACCGTGTATTTTCATTAGACTATACCTCTCGACTGCAAAGAGAGAAAGAAAACATCGACACTGTAGCAGAGCGGGCTTAAAGCACCTAGAGCTAAATGCATTTCGTTATTGTAGCGCTTCTTCTGTTCTTGCTAGCCGCAATCTTTTGTAATGGTGTTTAGTAATTGTTAAAAAATTCTCTTTAGTATATTTATTAGAAAAACCCTAAGATTAACGAATTACCTAAGAACGTTCTTTTTAACCAATAACACCAAGAACTATTACACGTTAAAAGTTTCCATTATAACACCAAGAACTATTACACGTTAAACGTTTCCATTATAACACCAAGAACTAGTACACGTTAAAAGTTTCCATTATAACACAAAGAACTATTACACGTTAAACGTTTCCATTATTACACCAAGAACTATTACACGTTAAAAGTTTCCATTATAACACCAAGAACTATAACACGTTAAAAGTTTCCGTTATAACACCAAGAACTATTACACGTTAAAAGTTTCCATTATAACACAAAGAACTATTACACGTTAAAAGTTTCCATCATAACACCAAGAACTATTACACGTTAAAAGTTTCCATTATAACACCAAGAACTATTGCACGTTAAAAGTTTCCATTATAACACCAAGAACTAGTACACGTTAAAAGTTTCCATCATAACACCAAGAACTATTACACGTTAAAAGTTTCCATTATAACACCAAGAACTATAACACGTTAAAAGTTTCCGTTATAACACCAAGAACTATTACACGTTAAAAGTTTCCATTATAACACCAAGAACTATTACACGTTAAAAGTTTCCAACCGGAAATTGTTCGGGTCTTTCCGTCACACTGCTCGAGTAATCGTAGCCCAATCATTGCTTGGATCATTTTGAATATTTGTGATGGTATGCAACAGTTTCGTTCCTACATAGTGTAGAATATGAGCTACCATGTATCCCATGGAATATATTCAAATAGAACAGTGTTGCATGTCATGTACCATTGTAGATATTGGAAAGATACATTTAAGTCCCCGAGTAAAGGATTTTGCATCTTGAATTGATAGGGAATTCAAGTATCACGCCTCCATTTATTTATACGTAATGCAAAGTCATCGGAAATGAGCACAGTAAGCGCAAATTAATGTGTCAAATATGCAACTAATTTACGGTATGTACTACGTACGCATAAAATGATTCTTCTTTACTGTGAAATCTGTCTTTTTTAACTACGTACATGTATTAGCAACGTATCCTACTTCTGATGTGAAGTACTGCATATATGTATGTACCTAGGTAAACGTTTGTTGTCGTTGGAAGTTTATGATAGAGATGACTTATATAAACTGTCAGTGGGCTGTCAAATATCTACTTTTGTATTTTTAAATGATTATCGCTGCCATTGCTTAACACAATAGTGTTTTACCCTGAAGTGTATGTGAAAGTCAGTACGGCGTACTTGATTTACAATCTCTGAATTTACCCTACAAAAACACATAACGCAAAGGATGACACTAGTATCAGCAATGTTTGACTCAATTGCCATGCTAACATATGAAACCGACATCAACTAGAGATATTTTCCTGTGAACGTCACGCACACTAAACTGGTGACAAAACGTGAATATATGTGCCTTGTTGACTGTGTAAGTAACCTATTGGGAGTATATTCAGATAGACAATGTACAGTGTAACACTGTGTGGCTATACAGTTACATCTGTTAACACTCATCATCTTTGTTAGAAAACACTAGCTAGGCTGAAACGCTTTTGTTCTAAACCCAGGGTCAGTAGGTCGTCGGTGTGTTAGATAGTCTTCTCTTTTTATAGAAACTTCCAGATGTCCACTTGAACAAGCACTGCAAACTTGCAAAAATGCGCATTAAAAAACAACATTAATATTTATAAATATCTGCCAAATCACCAAAATGTATTTGCACCTTTCACTAACAAGGCGTTACTTCTCATTGATAAGTTTCAATTCATTTTCAGAAACTAACCTTCTGCCATGAACATTTATTTAAATGATGAAACATTCACGACTAATATGTTTACTAGGTCTTACATAAGCTTGGCCAAGTGATCATCGAAGCTCGCAACCATCTTTTTACACACCGTAAATCAACAGGTGCGCGTTATCCTAGCCGAACAGTGAGATGATGATAATATTCTCATTTCACTTCATCAACTTTCTCAATTGGAGATTTTATCTGTTTCAGTTTCACACCCACAACAAGTATATGAATGGGAATTTCTGTAATTATATTATGCAATTCTCAAAATAACATATGTCAGCAAATTCTTTGAGCGTAATGTTGCAGTTTTCATAATATGCGTTAATGTCCTTCAACCAATTATTTCTTGTAATGGCTGATTGGTAACAGACAGTAAGCGAAGAAGGTTTGCCATTCGGAATAATTACTAGACATACCTCTCAGATAATCCTATGTGAATCTGTGAGTAAAGGCATCATATGCACGTTGTTAGAAGTGCACCCGTAATGGCACCGAACCACAGCAATGTTAAGTGGACGCCTTAGAAACCTCGTGTGGAATCTCCTTGCTGTCTTATATCTTTCACCATTACTGGTATTCACTATTCAGAATATCTCATAAGACCTTAACATGCACCTGGGTTAAGAATGACGTAATGCGGAGGTATTTTAAAGCAAAGTTTAGCCGTGTTACAGGTGCCTTTGTATCATTAACATTTTACAGGGCAATAGCTCCACATGTGGTGACAATCATCTGATTCCGGTTACTTTATTAAATTGCTTAATAATGATCGTTATCGCAACAGGTTACAGTAAAACGCCCACTTCTATCTCCCTGTTCAGTGCAGAATGATTTCATTCTGTCCAATTTATAAACCAGTCAAAACAACACATCCGTGTTGTTTGTGTTGGTTTTAGCAAGAGTAAATTTGGTGATAACAAGAAACATGATAGTTTGATATGTTATAATTTCCTAACTTTTATAAACCAACTCTTTCTAATTTTCTGTTAAGGTTCGGTGAGTGGTTAAGTAAGGTAATGGTAGGTTATTTGATACCATGTTATTCTTTAGTACACATTTGTGATGTGTAAATCATTCCTATTTATTCATGATTTAAATATGAATGTCGTGAGGATTTAAATGATTTAGAATCATTACTAAACGACAGTTCTTTTCTTCAAAATTTAACGGCTATTAAAAAAATACAGTAGCAAATTCAAGGTCAGTATCTAGACTGTATCTTTACATTGTATCATACGATAAAAATGCTACTTTTAAACGTATGCTTACATTGCGTCGTGGTGTGGTCCATACTATAGGCATTGTATTGTTGTCAATACTACAAAATTGCAGAAATTATTGCTGCTAATTACATATATTGTAAATTATTATCACTACAGTTATAACTTAATATATTTTAAATTATAATTATATGTTCTGATTTTTTTTTATTAAAACATAATATGAAGTGTCTTTTAACCGCAGTTACACGACTGACATCTGGTTTCATTTGTTTAGTTTGATACTGACCTGTCATATATTTTAATTCAATTAACGGTGACCTTAGCCTATTGAGTATTCATAGATAGAATAGTTTGTAAGCGTTGTGACACTGATGTCAAAGATGAGGCGACCCCCAATTCTGTTAAAGCTATATAATTCAAACCTTCAATCATACTTTATATACAAATATTTGACACAAGTGCTCAATCAATATTGATATCAGCCATTGTTTTACTCTCCATACCTGATATAATAGTTGGCGGCTCTTTTTTAATATACACAACAAAAAACAATTATAAAGTTAACCTTCGATAACCAAAATGAATCGCTAGATAATGTGTCAGATTGGGAAATTAAATAAATGACTTTATATAAATATTAACTCCGGGCCCAAAGGTGAACTTTTCGTGCATTGTAAGATAACTCTGTCGTGAGTATACACTCCTATGTACGTTTTAAATAGGTTAGTCAGTTTTTTGTAGGAAATGTTTTCTATCAGTACATAATTGTGAGTGACAGACTCGGGTTTATCACTGAATGTTAATAGCGCTGTCAGAGATCGTATGACCAAACCTTACAAACCTGACAGAGAGGCTGCCTATCCGTGAGACAAAGTCAACAGGAAAACCTCAAGGGATGAATCCTAAACTATTTGATAAGTGAAATATATAAATATCCACAATTTCATCACACTAGGACAACACCGGAACAGAAACTGCATCTGATAGCATACGTGGTAGTTTGAAATGTTAACGTTCTCTACAAGACCACACCAGTTAAAGTATTGGAAGTCAAGCCTCCTGCTATTGTTAGAACATCATTATATTTCCCTATGGGAGCCCCAGACCTCAGAGTAAAAAATACTTTCTTGCGTTTCTTGCAAACTGGCAAGCGTTTAAATGTGTAGAGGTTTTATGCACGTAAATACGGCTTCTCTTTCTGATGTTTTTATCTGCACTCTTCTTTTGTTACGATGTAACTGTTTCAGAAATAAACCCTCATTGTAACAAAACCATATGTTTATTGACGAATACATCTTTTTTACAAATTCATATAAGTAGTGAAATAGAATTACAATTAAAGAAGATTGCGTTGCACAACAGTATCGTTTTCATTACAATTTAAAACATCTCCAAAATTGTCTTGGTATATTTACAAACGGGGTTATATATGTATACTTTAATTAATGTTTATCAATGTAACTGGCTCTGCTGCTGGACTGTCAGTCCCTGAGGTTGGCCGTAGCCTTATACTGGAATTTATTCAGACTAGTTTAATGTTGTTAATTTGTATTGGTGTAATAAGTGAACGAACCTTTCCCCTTTTGCTAATTTTCAACATTCTGAACACATTAGACATGGATTTTAATCTTTTGCCCTTTGGTAACACTGATGAGTACTAAATGAACAAAATGGTACAGGAAAATGTGTACATGTTTTGGCTATCTGCATCAATTAATTTCATTATGAAATAGGTGTTTCTCTAGTTTAATGATTACTCAGACTTGGTCTACCTCCTTATAAAAAAAACAAATATTCGTGTGCATTAAAATGATATCATAAACACTGTGTCTCTATTTCAATACGTTATAATGATATCATAATCACTGTGTCTCTATTTCAATATGTTGAAAAAGGGCGTTAGTTCAGTTTTGTATTTATTTTATGTTTATATTTGAAATGAACCTTTTCTGAAATGTAGCACAGCCAACGTGAATTCACGCCAACATTTGAATTAATATTTCAAATTGTGAAAGACGGAATGGAATAAAAAGAACGAGGTACGCCAGCATAAGAAAACCAGATGTGAAAATAACGTGGTGAGCGAACATTTACGTGTGACGTCACCGTGTAATTGAGGGTGCGCAAGACGAACTTTGCACCACAATCATATAATATTGTGTGACCATCTGTGTTTTATCACTAAAAACCTATTCTGCTGCGTAGTTTCAGTAATATATCATTAATGCACGCGAAATAAAACAATACCATTATAAGGATATTCTATATTATAATATGATATAAAGCAAAATTGATGACATGCAATTAGTATTTCAATTAAGGAGTAGACGTTGCCAGCTTTGAGGTGAACTTCGTGAAAAACTGCGTATCCTGTTAAACAGGCTACGTGAAACAAGTAACATTTCAATGTACGTGCAACATTTAACAGGAATGTCGGCGACTTCCTGTATCACTTCCTCTGCGCAGCATCTTGTCGTAATGACATGATAGTACGTTGTAACTTAAGTCACGAGAATTTACAAAACTTAACGTGACGTAATTGTGAGATTATGTTTCTTGCAAAACTAAAGTGAAGTATTTCAAATTTGCTGAGGAAGTAAGTGTGACTCACAGTGATGGCGTTTCAGAATGAGGATATGCACGTGCAAGCATTCTTTGGTAATAAACAAGACCCGTTTTAAAACATGTACTGTTGACGTATGTAATAAAGTTGTATAAACAAAAGAGCTTTTTTTTACACATTTTATTAAAATCCCCTAAATAATTATTTTGAATTCGACCTGTTTCATTTCATGGTTTATCTGACGTATTTGATTTGTCAATCACAGACACCGAATGATAATGTTGGTATATCCTGTTAAAACTTTATTATTGTGTTTGAGAATACGATATCAATATCATGGGACGTATGTGTACATATATATAGATGGCGATGAACAAAATTCCAAGAGTCTGGATGATGCAAAGAAGTATTGCTCATAGCTGACATCATGACAGGAGAACTCTTGGAAGGTCAACATCCTTTGGGCTTTTGTATACTGAGAATCATACCAATTAGTAAAGGAACGTCAGAAGCACTTTACTGACTCTGCCATCATAACACAACACGTACTAGAATGAATGCATACAAACTCAGTCACCACCACGCCATGTCTTAAACAATTTCCAGGGTTCGTGATGACTTGTGAATTTCTGCTCGTCAGTTTCCTCATATTGAAACCCATCGATGCTATTCTAGGTACTATTCTCTTATCCCAACCTCCTTCGGTACCATCTCGATTTCCATCCAAAAATCGACAAAATTGACAAGACGGTTTTATCGGCACATAATATATAAATGTTACTAGACTTAATATATGAAGTAGGAAAATAAATTTTATATGGAAATTCGGGGGTATATCATAGCATTCTTTCTATATGTGTTTGTGTTAAAAAATAGATTTCGTTCATTTATCTGAAATAATAGTCTGAGATCACAAAATGTGCTGTTGGAACACACCGGGCAAAACGCCTAGTCTAAGTTTGGCGAGTTGTAGGAAAACTAAAATTAGGATAGGGAATAGGGATACTGCCGACATACATTCGCATATCCCAAAATACGTTTGGTTTTCTTCATTTCGTTGAGTCAAAACATCCATTGACACTCCCCGCTACACAGTTTATAATCTAATATACAAAAAGTATTATTATGATAAAAAGGTAAATAAAGAAACCAGCTCTCTCGGATACATAGGCTGTCGTTTGGTATGTCAACAAGACATATTTAGCTACGCCAGGAAACATCTCTCAACTTTTTGTACTTGTGTGAATGGGTTTTTTTTCTTCTTCTTTTTATAATTTTGCACTAAGTTAGACTTTTGTGTAACAGGTGTTGGTACAGATGTGGTTTAGAGTATTTAAAACACGATTTGTTTTTTATGCCAAAAACCGATCAAGTAAGTAAGTAAAAGTAACAGAAACAGACATGTTATGCATTGCTCTTGTTAGTCCTGGTAAAGATCTTTACCAATCAAAATACGTACAGAACCCAGGCACTCCGTCAGATGTAAGCGTACAACGTATCCGCATCCGAGATAAAAACGTTGAATGTTATAAGTTATGATTTAAGGAGGTTTTTGTTTATTGCGTGGACGTGAGTTTCCCCTATTAAATGACGATACAGATTACCACGTAAATAGGTCTTGGTCGTATCATTCTAAGCCGTCAGTACACATGTCAGAATATGTTTGATACGGTAAACAGATACAGCTACAGGAGACAGACTATACTATATTACATAGCGTAATGTTCAGAGGAGATGTCAATTTACATAATCTAAACAACAAAACGAAAAAGCAAAATTCCTTCAGGAGAATGATGAATTTGCACGTGCTCTTAAATCTACAATCATTTTATTTTTTAATATTGGATTTAATGTTTTTTTATAAGCTTTGCACTTCAAAATTAATTTTGCAACATATGCATTTATAATATAAAGTTGGGTATAGTTCTACAACAATATAAATATTATGCACGGAAAAGTGTTTTATATGATTTAACTAGTTAATATATTCATATAAACAATCCTTTATGTCAATAGGCTTCCATAGGACAAGACTTAAACAGGCTTTAAGGATGTTGTCAAATCCCTTTGACATTGTACCATTCTATGTCAATGATATTTGTTGAAACATTTATTGAACTAGTTGATCTCTTCTGCAAAGTTCTCAAACGAACTTAACCAATGCAGCTGTTGTGACATATTATCAGTAATATAAATGTCTAATGTGTCAGATTCCAAGAAATATATTTACAGAAAAGTATTCGTTATGTAATTTTTGAATGATGGGCCGTGTTTAATATTACTTTTAGGTTAAGTTGATTGATAAAAAATATTGTATCAAAAATAAGGCCGAATTTGGAAGTGAAAATCGATATGGAATACATCCAAACGAAAGGGAAAACATCATGACTCCCTACAGAAAAAACGATGTGATTTCCGTGTCAAATTTACATATGTAGGGCATCAATGATTTGAGAACGAGTCTATAATTAAGTGGAGAAATGCTGTGATGTTTGAGGTCATGTAATGAAGTTGACCGTTAAATGTCTTCGGTGTAGATTTAAGTCTTTCATATAGAAAACCCCGACAACGTAGTTTAATGGTCACTGCAATGATCCATCAACAGATTGTGAGATAGAGAATCATCTGAAACAGGTACATTTTGTATACACCTGATACTTATAGCAGTAAGTGAATACGTATAACAGAAAGTGATTTAACATGTAAACTCCTTATACTTATAACATGCTCAGAAAACAACAGACAGTCAGCGAACAACTGTAAAGTAATGCCAAAGGAACACGTGATGCTTTTAAAGTAACAGTAAAAACAATTAAAGCTTTAAAACCCTTTTACATGAAGCATTTGTTGTGTTATTTCAAAGTAAGAAAAACACATTTGATTTAGTCAAGTGGTCTTAGATTGTTGATTTTGCAATAATAGAAGTCTTTTGACAATCTAAAGTTAACAGCAGATATTTGGGAGGTTTGTTTAACGGCCCATCAATCGTTTATTTTCAAGTTGCCAGGCGATTTACTATCAGTGATGCGTACGACAATGATTTGTAACCAATCGCCCTAGTAGTCGAGGATAATACCTTTCAGCTCCCTAATTTCCTCTAAAGGTGTAAATTGGTGGGGCTGACATCGAGTTGACCCTATCCCTTTGAAGCCCCATAGTAGTCCAATGAGCATTCGTTAACGTATGAAGGGATCTATTTAGGTGGTCAGGTCTCAAAGCAAGATCGATCGGAAGGCTCTACGTATGTTCTATGGGATTTGTGTTAGGAACAGATCTAGTATCTCACTGTTTATATAAGGGTAATTCACCGCTCAGAAAATCAGTTAATTAAAGAAAGGACAAATTAGTTCTGATTTGTGAAGCAAATCGGTTTTTTGAAGAACAGCTAATGTGTGTGTGATAGTATGAATCAGGAATTGACGTGTGAGCTATAACGTATACTCTGGAATGTTTGAATGGTAACTTTTGTAATGTAAAAATTACCATGTGTAGGACGTCAAATTTGCAAATAAATACATTTGTACTGACAAGGTGACAAAGAGGATATCAGGTCGTTTAGTCCTCATACAGTTGGTGTTGCTCACATTGATTTCGACCATATCACCCAGTGACCTTAGACAATGAAGGATTCGTGTAAAATGTTTTTGTGATTGTTCTTTTGGTTAATAGTTAAGTATCGCAAGTAACCAAGACTGCGTCATTGAGCGATCGTATATGTGTAAACCTTATCGTTTGGGCCTTTGAGGGCATATGTTTACTTCCTATCGCATTGCCTCCTCTGACGCGTTCTTGTAAGAGTGATCTCTTTAAATTTTTCCTCGGGACAAGCAGATAGAGACTAATCCAACTAATTAGAAATCTACCATCTATTTGCAATAAAATATTTTTTTCCAAAACAGGATCATTACGAGTGAATGTTAATTAATGCAATGGAATAGTCATTTTATTTATTAATCATATTTAGATGATCAATATATACATACAAGAAATAATGTTGCAAAATGCCATTGCTTTAACAGCCAATATAAAAATTGTATCTATTATTATAAAGTGTAAGTGCCCTCAACATTGCATATCGATATGTATTATCTTGGTATACACTTTATCTCTGATAATGTCGTTAAAATAGAGTTATCACCAAAGCACATTCCTAAAATATGTTAAATGTAAATTGCTTTAGCCAGTGAATAGGCTAATGGTCGTGATGATAGACTTTGTGGCTGTGTTGTCTCTAAATCCGATTATATGAAGAATCTGAATGACCCTGTGTTAATGTATCTATCATCTATGACAATACAGATTTAGTTGCGTTTCAATACAAATACACGAAATCCTGAAAATGGTTGGAATGCCAAATTCCATCAGTGATCATCAGTGTCGTCATATAAATACTTTGTTTGAGTCTGACTAATGTCATAATATCAGTCGATGCTTTGATATTTGTTGAAATCTGGTATATCAGTTGTAACAGTTTGACAGAATAAATCGGAAGATAAATCTGAATACCCATCACCACAATTACCTCACTCTGGAATCCACTGTGTATATGGCCATGTGGTTGTCTATCGCCACAATCGTAACCTCTCTGCATGTACCATCCACTTCCTGTTAATTTATCATGGCATGCTCAATTGACAATCAAAGAATGTGCTGCCAAATTAGGGTGGATTATGTAGTAGTTGTAATGAGCTTCACAAAAGTGTTACAAGGGGCACCTGTTCGATCAAAGGACCAAAGCACGTCTCGGTAGACCAGTTAATTGCGATATCACCCGTGTGTGCATTGCTGAAGGACATCTGGAGGCGGTAATTTGTGCAAACACTAAGCTTATGGTAAACAAGATCCTTCTGCAATACAATAAGTGAAAACAAGTAGGGTATGGTTTTGATTAAATACCTAATTATCGCATAATTAGGATATGAATATCATATATTGCTTGAACAAATGACATGTGTTGTGACATAATTTAAGTGTAAAATGTTTGTGTTGTACATGAAAGGATTTTTTTCTCATTAATTGAAGTCTGCTGTTTTCATCTTTTGTATAGATGTTATATATTAAGATCACAAGAATTTTAAGCGAAAAGTGATGAGTAACAGTCATAACCAGTCTTTTGTCATTGAATAGAAGAAAACAATTTTACTCAAATAACAGGGATTTACAAAACGTGCATAGCAAATAAATCAAACGATTAATGGAAACAAATAATTAAGTATATATATCTAACATCTCTTTAGTAAAGCATAACATACAAGATTCCAGTATTTCATCAGTATCATTGTTAATGCTTTGGAGTCCCTATAACGCATTGCATTGGGTAGGTTGATAGTTACTATACAGGGTGTAATATAATTCGCAAGTATCATACCAAACATATGAATACAGGTACACTTATTTGTTCTAAGTCAGCAAACTAACTCGTAAGCGTGCTTCATACATATAGAATTATAGAAAACCTAACCGGGACATTCAATTATCCAAGGTATATTTCCACATATCTTACCATAAATAATATGACTTTTTTGTACGTACCCTGTAATTCTATATAAATTATAATGTATAACACATATCTATGAAACGTTTCGGTAATTAATCTACCAAAGAATATAACAATTTTGAAAATGTATTATCTTAAATATGTGAACGTTTTAAATTAAATTAAATGACGATCATTTGAAATTGTATATGCTGCCTGGTGTAGGTTTGGTATATGATGTAAATTGATATGGTTGTGAAATCAATTATTTATCATATGGTCATAAAAACATACATCATCGAATTAATCAACCAAATAATTAACGTTAAGCTTACACAGGTTTTCCTTACACAAATTAGTTGATGGGAGTTTCGAACGCGATTTGATTCATGATATATATACAATGTAGATTTAATTTATCAACTCAATCATCATTTGCTAAATGTGGTGTACCAAAGTGCGATGAAATGGAAGTCTGGTATTGGTGTGGTATGACTGTGACTAATGTAACAGGTCTGTCTATGCATATTATAAAGTCACGACATACCAGTCATACTTCAGACCCGCTATTAACAGCCATATCAGTCATAACCGAGCGATCCAATTAAAACGTGGGTAGGTGGCGCCACATGTTGCAGGCACACCCAATGATAAACCCTCAAAACGTTAGCGTCATGACAATGTGTGGCCCAGTAAAAATAGCTATGTATCTTGGGATGTACTAATCTTGATCAATATTTATGTCTGTTATTATACACCAACATCACCTGTGACTGAAAACCAGCATCACCTTTTAAAACTGAATTAACTGAATTAACCCCACAATGACATCAAAACGTTAGCGTCATGACAATGTGTGGCCCAGTAAAAATAGCTATGTATCTTGGGATGTACTAATCTTGATCAATATTTATGTCTGTTATTATACACCAACATCACCTGTGACTGAAGACCAGCATCACCTTTTAAAACTGAATTAACCCCACAATGACATTAAGCGTTACGATAAATTGGAATACAAAATAAACTAGGAAAATAACGTTCAATCATCAACGTTAAACTAAACCTTAAACACATGTTTAAGATGTCTTTTGACGCCTGTCAGTGTTTCAATGCCCACTGTCACGTTATGCGGTCGATGGACTGAGTTACGGGTGTCATCCTGACCTCGGAAGTCACGCATACAATGGCGGCTGTCGGTATTTATGACAATGTGTATCGTCTACTTGAGCAGGTTGTCAGTAAATCCGGCTGAAGATGTCAACCGGACAATGCTGATTTTCAAAGTTTTAAAACGGTTGCCCATTGATATTTTTTTACGTATTCCGTATGTCTATCCAATTGTTAAACAAGTGGTTAACACTTCGGACTTCCACGCAGGCGGCCGGGGTTCGATCCTCGAAGTCGTCGCACGCATGGAATATAAGAGAAAATGTGTTTCTCCTGCCCCCACAACTCCAACAACCTAGGTAGAGTGTAAAATGGTCTGGGGTGGATGTTGCGTTATCTGTGCTGTATCATTCAAGTGAGGTTGCACTATAAAAGATGCCGTTGGAAGCACGGTCCCACTACAAACAGAGCACAATAAACCTCCAGCACACACGCAGGTATACACACATAGGCAGATATTAGCCAGGTGGCATATGACTAGAAGTTAGCTCATGAAAAGGCAGCTCCTGCGAATCCCTCAAAATAAATTGTATTGATTAATGTATATCTATGTACTGTAAAGCACTTTAGAGTGGTTTATGTTAGCTAGATAGGGCGCTTTATCAAATGTTGTGTATTATCATTATTATTATTATCAGTGCGAGTTTCGTTGCCATATCGCCTTGGTAACATGCTATGCCCGGTGACACCTGATGACGCCCCACTTGCCCTATCCTCCGGATGATAAATACCACATTACCTCTACATAATATCTCAGCGTAACGAGGACACATTGTCGTTAGTTAAACTATGTCTTTTTCTAAATGACTGGTGATTGTCATTACTTGAAGATATGTGTCCGATAACAGAGGCGATCGGTGGGGATGAACGGGAGCACCCTTCACCAAACACCTACCGGTAGAAAGATCGTGAGCCCTTCAGTAACACTGTGATCATTGGACCATTGGATCTAGTCCCATAGGGTCTCTACCTGACACTCGTAAATCGTACAGAACATTGAGATCGTGCAATTTCGGACTCATTAATTAAGGCATAGTTCTAATCTTAATGTGTCAGTAGCACATCGACCTATTCCATGTATTAAGCACTTCTTTAGCACATGGTACAATTGACTTATTTCATAATGCAAATGATGAAAGGGTTATTGTACGTGTACAGATCATCAGAACTATTACAAATATCAATATAGCCTTAGTAAATGAGATGATTAAGTATTAATTATTAAAATTACACTGCTGCGAGACAAAATACTGATTTCCATATAAACAAAGTGTTCTATTACACAAAGTATTCTATTACACAAAGTATTCTATTACACAAAGTATTCTATTACAAAAAGTATTCTATTACACGAAGTATTCTATTACACAAAGTATTCTATTACAAAAAGTATTCTATTACACAAAGTATTCTATTACACGAAGTATTCTATTACACAAAGTATTCTATTGCAAAAAGTATTCTATTACACAAAGTATTCTATTACATGCTAACGAGGTTTTACCCTAGATATGTTCATCATCTTTGTTACAGATATATGTAATTACACATATAAAATAAATGCATAGATTTTACGTATCTACATTTATATATTAATACGGAATCAAGACTAATTTACAATTTTACATATTTTTATGAATGATAATGTTAATGGTAACCTTTACTTTTCAGGTTTAAAATGGATGTCGTACATGCACTGTCGTGGGAACGAGCGCCACCTGACCGAGTGCCGGTATCCTGGGTACGGACGGGGTACAAGATACCGATTCTGCTCTGGCCGACACACGTCTGCTGGTGTTAAATGTCGTACGCCTGTTACCACAACCTCCTCCACTACCATCAAGATCACAACCCCAAAAACAACCACTAAAACCACCACTCCGAAACCCTCCGTTCGTGCCATTGATACTGGTCCTGCTGCACTCATGGACGGTCGCGACTCCGGTTACGTTATTCTTCCAAATATTAATCCCGAGTCTTCTCTCTCTATCAGAGATCAGAGTCATAATAGCGTGAATGGAGTTAATGATGAGGTCTCGCAAAACAGGATTTTGTTACCTGCTACTCCTGCTCCAACTGCTAGACAACCTACTACAACAACTACGACAACACAAAAGCCAACAACTACGACAACAACAACTACAACACCTAGACCGACAACCATAACAACAACAACAACTCCGAAACCGACAACCACAACACCAAAACCAACCACTACAACAACTACAACAACTCCAAAACCCACAACACCAAAACCAACCACTCCGAAAGCAACAACCACAACTACAACACCAAAACCAACCACTCCTAGACCGACAACCACAACTACAACACCAAAACCAACTACAACTACCAAAAAACCTACCCCTCATCCAACAACACCTAAACCAGTGACTGCAACGCCTAGACCTATAGAGCCTACCCCAGCGGCTGACGACAATAAAATTCAAGTGCATGCTGTAAGCAGCTCTGTAAACGACCCGAACGCTAATTCGATTGATGTCTTGATCAATAATGTTTTAGATAATTCTATTGTACCTGTTATTGAAGAAACAACATCAAGACCAACTACACCAAAACCGACAACAACAACCACAACTCCGAGACCGACTACAACAACAACGACGCCTAAACCGACGACAACCCCGAAACCGACGTCAGCTTTACCGAGGCCGACAACACGACGGGCTGCCATTGACAACATAGGACCTAGGGAAGCATCAACACGACCACGACTTCGGATCAATGGGTGGGTCATGGACAAGCTCCTCAAACGATGGGTGTTGAAGCTTCGTAATGGCAAAATACTAGTGGCAAAACCAGGAACAGTAGCAGAAAGGAAAACATTTGCTCAATATATCGCACTGCGTAAAGCAAGACTTGGCGAAAGTACCCCAGCTCCTTCAACTACGACTACGACGACGACGACAACAACAACAACACCATCGGCAAGAGAGGACGAGATGAAGGCCGATTCTGCTGTGACGCCGGCTCCTAGCTATAACAGCATCAACGGCTTGAATTCGGGATATGCAGGAGCGTCACGTAACCAGGTCGGTGAATCACAGAGACAGGATGAAAGGAACGGTCTGACAGACGACAATAGGATTTACCCTAATGGCATGGAACGGTACAGAAATGGAAGTACAGGAACAAGGCACAGGCACCACCATGGCAGACATAGACCTTCTACAGGAGTAAGTATATATATATATATAATTGGTGGTTCTAGCTAGCGACGGAGTGAATTCTCTTTGCATGGAAATAGCAGAAAGATGAATTATAACTATTGAATTTAACATTTTAATTAAACTTAATAGCTTAACTAACATCATCCAATTGCTGATTAGTATTTTTAGCGAACACTAAGAATCTGGGCATCCAATCATTTGGTATCGCACTAGCTCTCTTATTAAAAAATTGAGGTTTTTAAATAAGATCAGCTAAGAAATGCTTTTTAATATCTCTGGCAGCGCTATATTACAGCTTCGAAAATAAACTTCAATTTTGGACTGATAAAGATCTTATTTTCAAACGTGAAAACGGGCAAAGTATTAGACCATTTCAATTATTAGAATACATAATACTATACATTGGAGCGATTTTCACTATTTAACAACGGTCACTGTAGACCCAATAATAATCCTTATTAAAAATATGTACATGGTAGGCGGAGTAAGCATGATAATTTTCAATTAATGAATCATTTACATGCAATATAAGAAAATAAGTACATCCCAGTGCATGTACAGGGCATGCAAATATATTGTTAGTTTAGATGAAGTCAAGATAAAATTTCATTGGATATAATATAAGGTGAATTAAAACACACATCATGCTCACATATGACCACCCACATCTGTTGATATGGGCAATATTAATTTATTAAATCGGATCCTAATGACTGAGCCTTTATTTGAACGGTTGTGAGCACTAGCCCCAGGTCACGTACTTATGACGACATGCATATCCTCTAACTGCTTACTCAGCACAGTCACCTCGTATCGCGTGACTTCAACAAATAAATACATATTGACGGAGATCACACATAATGGTCCTGAATGATATAAACAGACAAATAATGGCAACATGGACGTAAACATATACAATTATAATTGAATTAAAAGTCTGGAAATCTTTCAACAATTAAAACGCTATCGCTTTCAAGCCGTCTACTATTTGTAATAAGAGTGAGTTATTGGTGAGATAGTGGCTGAGTTGTCGTCAGATATAATGTTATCTAACCTGTACGCTGGAGGCCGGTATCAGGTGCTATGTTCTCTAGTTACTATAGAAACACGATAAGATGGAGGTGACCGTGGTTACCCTGAAGTCGTCCTACCACGCCGGCCAAACACCATCTACCTCTATTGTAGATATACGATACCTTGTTTCTCTCGTAGGGGATGTGATCCCGAGTTATTCCCGTACCTTTCGTGTTTGGATGCTGAAATGTATATACAGCGATGATTGACAACAGTGTTGTTTTTTATATAAGACAAAAATCAGATTTGACTAAGATTTACTCCTTAATATATCTTATTACGTGGATTAATTGCACTTTGTGTACTTTTCAAATGTTAAATAATGTATGTTTATTCCATTGCCCTACATCCGTGCATGGTAATAAGTTATTTAACACTCTCACTGTACATACACATATAACACAATTTATCATTCAGTAAAGCAATGCTTTAGTGGCACCTTCATACATAAACGAAACCACGAAGGTATTCATCCGATATCTCAGATAGCAGTTTTAGTGAGGATGAATGGATGATGAATGGACGCACACCGTGCCGGTGAATTGTACTTCCGTGCAATGAACTAGTGCTACCTGCTACGGGAGACAAACATCTTCTATTGTATACGCGGAATTGTTATTAAGATGAATGCTTTATTTTTTGGCAAATTAATATTATTGATTGTTCATGTCCATGTTCATATTGCGCTTAGAAAAAATGGGACGAGTGCATCTCACCGGAAATTCATTCTTTAAATCACGTGCAGAACACCGGAAATACATTCTTTCAATAACGTGATTACCAATTGAAGAGAATTCTTTAATAAGTTATTTTTTGCACCATTTTGCGTCAAACGTATGACGGAGATGCACAGTTGTACATCGTAAAATCATTAAAACGTTACGATTTAAACAACTTTGTCAAACTATCGATACAACTATATTCAGAATAAATAGACGTACGCCGATCAATGGCTAATATGTCTGTCCTCGTGCAGTTGAATATTATTTCATGTCCAGGGGTTTAGGCTAGGGAAGTTCTACCCAAGGGGTTTTCAAATTTGGTAAAACCCGAGGCTTTGCTGAGGGTTTTGCCAAGTTGAAAATCCAGAGGGTGGAATTTCGTTATCCTACACCCTTGGGCATGAAAGAGTATTTTTCTCTCATTCCAACAACCAAAATAAGCCCAGAAACCATGCAAACGCGTGTGTACTGGCTACCATTTTGAAAATATCAATTTTCTCCCTGAACTATTTTGACGAAAACGAACTCTTCAGTGGGATTTAGCATGCCCCAAATGTGCAAACAAAGTAGGCGCAGAGAAAATGATCTCATCTTTCTAATGTGTACGGTAAAAATGTCGTAAAAGGTTTTAATTTCATCACGTTGCCTTTTTCCGTATTGCGGCATCGGTGTTTTCCAAATTCGTGACGTCACGTCATTGTTGAGCCAGTGTGACGTCACGTCACGTGAAATGGAGTGTAAGATTAATAGAATCCATCCCTGATTCGAGATATGGATAAGGTTATTCAAACCCAAGGGATAAAATATTGATCAGAAGACCCGAGGCCCTTCCGAGGGTCTTCTGCTCAATTTTTTATCCCGAGGGTTTGAATTACCTTATCCATACCTTACATCAGGGATGGATTCTATTTCTTGCTTGTTACCTTAAACCTGTAAAAACGGAAAAACAGCTGCTCTTCTAGTAAAGTTTTAAACTGTCCGCACATTTCTCATTTGCATATGAAGCCCGGAAGGCAGGTGTTAATGACGCCAATGACCCTGACTGACCCTAAAACGTCATAAAATGACGCCTCGAACAAGAGCGTGACCCCGGAAGGTCACCACAATTCCCCGCCAGTCTGCGCGTGTAAGCGATCCAGACCCGTTGGTCGGATAGAATTTTTCAGCACCGCCGGAAATGCGGATATCTCGGTCTAGTATGCCAGAAAGAATTTTCCTACGCCCCTTTCTTACCCTGGACAGCTCTATCTTACACACACGGAAATGAGAGAAAATGTTATATTGACTTAAAGTTAAACCCGAGGAGTAAGCATACACTGTGTGTCGGATACTTATTACTTACTTACTGCATTAGACATGATAGCTTAATATTTGAGACAATTTACAACGGTTTGCTTGTATTGTATATCTTTTAATGTGTGTATGTTTTCCTCCATAGAAAATCCAGGTACGGATTGCAGGAGGACGACAAGACACAGACGGGAGGCTGGAGGTGTTACCCCCGGGACAGAGAGAGTATGGGGTCATTTGTGGTGACCAATGGACATTCAAGGAGACCATTGTGGCTTGTAAACACCTGGGGACTGGCTACGCGCAACAAAACACCTCTGTAAGTACTCATCGAATACCTAAGAACTAATGAAACTGCTGTACTTATGGTCCTGGTCTGATGGAGTCCTCTTTGATCATGTACATCGTTTGTGTAATATGAACGGATTGGCTGTCATACAACATAATAATAATTAATGACACTTTGGATGTAGTTGAATTTGCCTCTATCAACAGTTGATACTGCTATCACATGATCTTCTTTGTTTCAAGGACAAAAGCCATAAGTCTTGTGCAACATGAAGGTTCATGTATATGATTATGCACATCAGTGTAGTTCGTGGTTTTGTTGTCAATACCAAAATTCCCAGTTTAAGAGTATGAATTTTACCTAGATTTACATCATGGGTGTAGTTGACGAAGCAGGAAACGCCCACACTTACGGAACACATGGTGTTGTTCTCCTTGTTCCTTTTCAAAGGTCTTCATGTATGTCTTCCTTTTGTTCATAGTTTGCGCTAGTTTTCTCTTGTGTTTAAATTACGGTTTTGCGCTCACGCACACATTTTCCTCTGTTCCTGTTATCGTTTTATCGTACCGAGTACGAATTCTTTTTTTGTGTTCACGCTGTAATAAATTTTCATAATAAAACTCAACATGGTAGCAAACGTCTGACTTGTCATTGAATAAGTTGTCATATATCATATGTATAACAAGTGTGGTAGCTGACGGATTTTAGTGAATATTCCGTTAACTGTTAACAGTGTACCAATATATTTACACAAAGTTATCTACAATTACAAAGCCTAAATTATTCTTTTGATGTAAAATGCCAAAATATAAGATCTCCGAAAAGGTAATTTTACTCTTTTGAAATAAAATAGTTTTGCGGGGGTATACGTATTAATGACTGATTGATTTCTCATTTTGACTCTTTGTAAGTTCGCTAATAGATGTCAAACGTCCTCGTGTCATTGAAAAGATAGCAACTTCACTGACCTTCTGTGGGTTAGACATAGACCAACGTGAATAGTTATCTATCTACGATACCTTCTCTTTTTATAAATCGTTTGCCAACTTACCATATATTATGACTGACGACGTTTGTAAATTATTAAATAAACTCTTTTCTCACATGTTGTAACCCTTTAATGTATTATGTATATAAAAATACGGGACCATGCCTATTAATTTAACATCTGGTATTAAGATATCTCCTGTCTTAGTGACCTTGGTGTCGCCTTGATCTGAGTGTTCGACGTTAGTTATCATCTACAGCTATGTTAAATGTATCTGAACCGAGTTCTTTCCCTGTCTAAACTGATCGTATATAAAGGTCGATACCTTTATCAACAGTATGGAGACTTAAAACAGATGTTGAACTATTGAATGCATACCTCGTGTTCCTCAATCGTTCACCATTGAGAAATATTTAGCTTTGGCAGGTAACCAGTATCAATAAATAGCGGTAACGTTAGAGAAACGTCATTAATTCTTCCCAACTTTTCAGTGTTTGGATGTTTTTTTTTAAACAAAACGACGAATGTATTGATGCTGTAATATGTATAATTTATGATTATTTTTGGATAAATGTTCAATCCTTTTGATGCCTCTGTGCTGTCATCACATTACTCAGAGGCGAAATTGATCATATCGTTTTTCATAGTTTTTATGTTCGAATTTCGTTGTATCACGGTAAATATGTGACACACGACTTCAGGTATAGTAGGAAAAATCCAGACAGATATCAACAAGATATTCTTATGGACTTTTGGAAACATGACATTGCAGAAAACTTTACATACCAGAGGTTTTGGTGACTCATGGACAACTTCTTTAGATTTCGCGACTTGTACTTTGTAAAGTACGTTCAATTTGGTGTTAAAACAGATACACGTAATCTGTTACGTAAAACGGCAGTGTAACATCTAAGAGTACACGTCAGAGGGGTCAGAGGGCATGACATGTACTGGTGTTACGCTGGATCAGTAGAAAACACTCGAGTTTGATCCTTGACAAAGCTGTTGGAATGAATGAAGGCTTCTCTCATTGATGATCTCAATGCTATCCTCGTTGTTAGTCTTTCCTGATTCATTTTCCTCTTGATGCTTGAAGTTATCAAAGGATAACTTCTCTTAACTTTATACCAAAGACAGATGAAAATGGATCTTACCTTCTTTTAGTATTTTATTACGCTTTCATGCCAATTAAGTGAACTTCAGGCATCAGTTGCAAAACCTTGCCTGTTTGACTTTTACAAAAGAAAGACAATATCATTTTCCAATGCAAAAGGCTAAAGGAAATCGAATATTCCTGCATTTTTGTTTGTACCTTTGTAATCACTTAAGTTTTGTGTCAAGTTAAGGTTGATCGATAAAAAATTATTTATTTGAAGGAAAGTAATTCAAAGGCGGCCCATATTTCATGTTTACTACGCATTATTTAAAGTCTGATGCTCCATGTATGTAACATCCTGCTCTTTGATATTTCAATACGTTTCAACGTAAGATGTTTCTGTCAGTGTATTTTAATTCACGATTTGATACACGCAGCCATTTCTGATTCGTATCTCACGGTTGTAATCATTAGGTCTAGACAACTTAAATGAATTGATATTTCTGAACGTGTTCATTCTATTTTAATCAGACTTCAGTGTTCGGAGGTAGAAATATGACTAAATATTTCTACTCTGTGAGATGCACGGGGAAAGAGGAGAACCTGAACGAGTGTCAGTGGACAGAACACGACGGTGGCGTCAGGTGCAGGAGGGCCGACTCTGTAGCAGGCATAGTCTGCGCAAATGGTTAGTACAGCCAGTATACTAATATACACTAGATATTAAAGTCATAATTGAATCTAGAGTTAGGCTTAAGGATCCCTGTCCCACTAAACTGTGTTACATCGTATGTTCAGACACCTCCCCTTAATTTCGTTTTGGATACAGTACTAGGTTCGAATCCCGGCCTTGCCCGGCGCTGAGGTACGTCCTCGGATCACTTTTGTTAATTTTATTTTGTTAATTTCATTTTTATTATTTTTTCATAAAAATCCTTCAAGGTATAGCTCTTTTTCAAAAATGATTTGTCAATGCTTTAGTCATACCACAAAAAAATCAGTTTTCATTACATAGTTACAGCTTTAAGCAGCGAGACGGGGATTATTAAGCTAACAATGACAGGTATTGTCACCTAGCAGTTACATGTTTACCATTAAATCGTTCAAGGAGGTTTTTTTCATTATCCGTTAGGTAACAAACACATCTAAAATGTTAATCGGTGAAGGCAATGCTCACCTGTCGTAAACGTGCCAGGCATCCATTGTGATATGTTATTACAGCGAATTAGAGAGGGCGTACCCATGTGCTATTAGGATTGGAATATATCTTCATGAAAGCAGTGCTGCAAAAAACGATCATGTCAAATAGAATAAATCTGCAACGTGTCGTTTATCTTAGTTTGTTAACTGTATCAAGATTTAAAACGTACTAGAACACACCAAACGACTGTCTCGTGTATGTCGTCAGCTGCAGCTTAGTTTATCACAAACTATGCAATACAATTTTACGATAGCTTATATAAAACTCTAACTTAGACATGCAATTTGTATGATAGCAAAGGTTGAACCTATAATTATCTCGATATATCACTCGATGAGATAAACATAATCTGCTAAAATATCTGCGGTTGTAAACATACTGTTTTACTTTTTACTTTAGGAAAATATCGACTCGTCACCTAAAAACATTAATATTAATAAAATAATTTTCACTTAGATTTTCAAGAATTACCAACTTTTTTCATATTATAAATTGTTTTAATACCTTTCAATGTGATTGAAATTAATATTAATCTACTTTATTGCTTTAATTGCCTAGTAAAGAAGGATTTATGAGGATTAAAAATGTCTTTGGATTATTAAATAAGGTAGTTTGTCCATTATATAATAAAGCAAAAATATAATTATTCGGTTTTAGTCAATTATCAAGTGAAGGTTTTAAGAACGTATTTGGATTTCGAAATAAATAATGTATCTATTTCAACAATTACATTATATCATTATATTATTATAATCTACTTAGGAATGAAAATAAACCATGTTTGTACTTTAACATTAAAATGTCCGTGTAAAACTGATACATAAAAAACTGGATTATAAAGAATACTTAGATCAAGATAGAAACTACATTATTTGAATTTAAATGAAATTTAAAACCTTTGTATGGCCTAAGATCGCCCGGATCAGTCACTTTCGACCTCGGTAGTCTATCTAATGCCTGCCAATAACCGTGGACCTTGGACGGTATGACTTACCTCGCCGTACCCCTAACGGTTTAACAATCAAACACAGTAGAAGAGATACACCGCGAACGAGCGGTGTCGGTATATTACTTTGCACTGAGCTAAAGCTGAAATTGCATTTAACTTACAAAGGGTCTGTATGCAGTTCATTTAAAAGGAAATATCGAGTTTCTGCAGAGTTCCAAAACAAGAAGGTTTTTATTTCGATCCCCAATGTAATCAGGAACATCTGCGCTCGATTAACGCCTATCACAGGTCGTAAAACTAACAAATTTATATAGGAGGCAATCAAACGGGAACGCTTGGAAATACACGCTAACATATTGTGTAGTAAGTACAAGAAAGACGCATTATGAATTTCTCTAATATTCATTCCTGATTTCTTGATGATATAGCAGAATTGAAAGATTTAAGCTAACGCTTTTTACAGCCAGCAACCCTTGTTGTTAATTTGCCAAACCTTTGTATGTATGGGAGTATTGTTATATAGCACAATGTAATACACAGGTGCTCCAGTTAAAAGAAAAGATCCGAAACACATTGAAACGTACAAAATGCCTTATGTTTTATGAATCACAGGATCATTTTGTGATGATACTTAATGCTAGTGATGCTATTTACAAATGCAATCATGACCAGTTTAATTTTTAACGCGCTTAAACGAACAACATTCATGATTTGATGACTTCATACTGTATACTTATTTACTTTTACAGGGTTAATATTTCATGGTTGACCTGATCAAAACAATCTATCACGGAAATATAATGTTACACTTCATTGCCTGGTAAAAATATCCCAATGAAGTACGAACAGTTGTATTTATTTTGCAAGTGTTTTATCAAATTAGCGTAAAATACTACACTGAATCGGTGTGTATCTGCATTATTTGGTAATGGAAGGGTCAACAGATATGTTGTTTTATGTCCGTATACTAGTATTAGTATTAGTTCAGTATTGAATTTCGCGCAATCTTTGGTGTAAATTATCACACGGCAATTATCAATTATACTGTATACTAACATTTCGTAACATTACCCTAAACTCGGATCTTCTGCTTATTTAGATTTACCTGACCTTGAGCCAAGTACATATATGGTGGAGACCACAGCTTTCCTTCAGGACAGATCCCTGTATTACCTGACATGCGCAATGGAAGAAAACTGTCTGTCAAGTTCCGCTTACGACCTCCAAAGACGAAATCCTTATGGTAAGACACTTTTTCTCTATCTGTCCAATATAAATGTGTTGAATTTATTTAAACAACAACCTTCTGATCTTCACTGATCATGATATCACTGTCATTTTTTGTAATAGTACGAATACAATGTGTTATCCTTATTCAGCTTTGCTAATAGGCTGAGTTATACCATTCATTTATATTCAGTTTGTTTTTGTAGGGTGTGCCTAAAATATGGCGATGTCTTTAGTATTTAACAGGTAGACAATACGTTCATGATATTCTTCTCTCTGAAATACTAGTATTTATGTATTCAAAGGTTCGTTTGATCGGAACGTACACAAAGTTATAAATATTACAGTATGTCTATCTGTTTGTTTATATAGGCTGGAGGAGAAGCACCAGACGGTTGTTGAGATTCTCCAGTGTTGTACGTAACCGTGGCACGGCTGACTTCAATCCGACCAAGAGGCGTCACGAGTGGGATTGGCATGCATGTCATATGTAAGTCACAATTACACTAGGAGACAACAGGGTGACGTCATTATTAATACATTTTATTTACCACTATCCATTCAAGATCCACGTCCCCCATGTAAAACGCCGAAGTGGGGTACCTTTATCCCAGATAGGTGATCCCAGTTCGGGAATTTCTATTTTCAAAATCTTGCACAGAGAGTACGAAAAAAGAAAGTCTGAGTTCAAAATGTTCAGTGCCATATCGACTGACGTTTTGAAACGTGACGTCATTTTCATGTGAAACGTGACTAATGAAATTTGATATTTTGGCCTGTGCAGAATATCTACCATTCGAAACACAGACGGCGTCTGGCATTGTATCGCGTTAATATACAATTAACAAAACTCACTGTGAGTGTTTAATTGTAAAGTATACACCAGATCATTTCCTGTTCTATCTAAATATGTTCCAGGTTAATAAACTGTATCTATTAAATCTTCTATAGCTGTTACTGCATCCGTAGTAATGTCACTGCTGAATTTACAAATCTCACAAACTTGGTGTTAAACTGATCAGTTGCGATGTAACAATAACCCATATACATGAAAGACAGTCTTGTCCTAGGTGCTATAGATGTCTAATATACTAAGTTTAGGAAGCTGTATAGCTGATATGTGTCATAAAATATCAATAGCAGTACTCCTCGAATTAATACTATTTAAATACCCTTTTCACGTAGCTGTACACTCATATAGGTTGTGCCGTTATTTTCATACAGAACTCCAATTGTATATCAATGTCGCTATGACAGTCCAAAAGAGAACACAAACAAAGTAAAGTCACAGTAAATACGTGTGTAACGATATCAGGCACAGTGATACGAAATGTGTGATAAGTATATTATAATTATGATTTGCAGAGTATGTCGTATCATCTCATGTTGAAGTCACCATTCTGGGGTGTCATTTTTGCTATCCGACGGATGAGAATTCTTATTGTGGTGTCAATATCGGATTGACTCATAATTCAAAATGTGACAATGTCCCGCTTTGTAAAACAGCGTGTTTGGCAAATTACTGAAGTATCGATACTCAACTTGATCTACTAGGGGTGGATTGGTTTTCTACTTAACGATTTGTCCAATACGGACCTTATTCACAGGTTTGAGTGGACCTTCCGTAATGATCGCGTTAGAGAATAGGGACGTCAATCAGTGACCAATGAGGGCCTATCAATAACGTACCAGGATACGTGTCACAGACGAATGTGATACAATAAAACGTATCACGTGCTTATTGAGGCATGTATTTTTCTTTCATCCCCGTGTTAACTGCTTGTAACACCCCCGTCTTGTTTTAAATACAGATATCTAGTGTTCAATTTTCACGTTTTATATCGCACACATCTGAATTTGTTTGACAGGCATTATCATAGTATGGAAATATTTGCCCACTACGACATCACGGACCAAAACGGGAACCTTATGGCCGAGGGTCTGAAGGCCAGCTTTTGTCTCGAGGACTCTGAATGTGGACGAGGGGTTCGACCAAAGTACAATTGCCAAAACTTTGGCCAACAAGGTAGATAATATATTTCAACTGTCATCATGTCTAGTTGTTTATTATAATAAGCTAACATGAATAAAAGCGTTTCGTCATTCTCACAACTTAATAAAACTGAGTTAATTTTTCATTGTGTCTTCAGTGTTAAGTAATATCAGTATTGGATAAAAGATGTTTTATGATTAAAAATGTAATGAGAAAAGATTATTGATCACATTTTTTATGTCCAGTTCAAGTATTACAAAATAATCCAATCGGTTAATTGAAATAATTCACCGCCTCAAATATGTTCCACCAACATATACCAATTAAGGATCTGGCCATATTGGTTATTCAGTAAGTTACTGAATTGGGTGTTAATGTTGATGAAAGCCTTTGGCTACGCTGATACCTATCTAAAGGATATCCATGTAAATATTTCTTTTGTTTGAAGGAATATCTGTCGGGTGCTCTGATAACTACATGGCAGATATAGACTGTCAATGGATAGATATAACTGACCTGAAGCCGGGGAAATATATATTCAAGGTAAGTAATAAAAGTAAGACAGACCTGTAGCCGGGGAAATATGTGTTTAAGGTAAGTTATAAAAGTAAGACAGACCTTTACCCAGGGAACTATACGTTTAAGGTAAGTTATAAAAGTCAGGCAGATCTGTAGCCGGGGAAACATGTGTTTCAGGTAACTTATAAAAGTAAGACAGACCTAAATCAAGAATAAATATGTGTTTAAAGTCAGAAATGATGTTTCAGTTGTTATATATATACAATGGCCCTAAAGCCGGAAAATATGTGTTTAGGGCAAGTTATAAAAGTAAGACAGACCTACAACCGGCGAAATATGTGTTTAAGGTAAGAAATATAAATGTCAGTGGTTATATACAAATGCAGTAAAGCCGGGGAAATATGTGTTTAAGGTAAGTGGGATGAGGAAATGTGTTTAGATACAACAGACATGAAGCCAGGTGATGGCATTCTCTCTCGTGCTTGAATTGATTGCATTCGGTTAAAATCAAAGTTTCTATATCTAAGACACCTAATCCATGTGCTAGGTTTCCATCAAGCTCTACCTGCTGCAATAAAACTCCTATCTGCCGTGGACATTCCAGCACATTTTTATACACGCAAAAAATGAATTTGCTGATGTATTTTGTAATTATTTTCCGTTCCTCTGCAGTACAATTAAGATCGTATCTTCCAAATATCGCAGATCTACAGAGATTACAGGCAGGAAGTCATGCTAGAAACACATTAACCTCCCACGTGATATTGGAGATTGCCGACAATCTTGCAACGTTCGAAAGTGATAGCCATGTATTTGTTAAGATGAGGAACATCCCACCATGTATAAATAAACAAACTAGATGTTTCTTAAGTGAGTTTTACTATCTAAATCACCAATCAATGGTTAGTACATTTGGTTATCTGAAATGTTTTGGATGGATTCTAAAAAAGAGTGAGCATGAATCAAATATCCTGGTGACGTTTGATCAATGGCAGTCGTTCAAGTTATGTAACCATGGGAATGTCGGTGGTCTGTCCTGGTAAAACATGATTTATGTCATACCATGTGATCTATTATCGTTACCAATAATACCTTATAAAGTTAAGAAAGTGAAAGAAAAATCAATCTCCAATATTGTGAAAAAAGACAACATTATAAAAACAAGGATGCATCAAAGAAAAACAAAAAGAAATGCAATATGAATTTAAACAAAAATGACTCCTGCATTTGCCAATACTTTTGAGCACATTCCAGCAAACGGCATATAGCGTATGGTGTTCCTATCGAAACCCCCAATCACGAAATGTGTGATGATGTTTGAATGGTATACAGTATGTTTCCATTACGATAATTGTGATGACGTTTTTAAGGTTCCTGTGGAAATGTCGCCAGTCCAGTGGCTATTTCAAAGTTATTTTGCTTTTCTTGATAATATCAGGACTTTCTGGATAGTCAAATGGACCAATAAGCTATATTACATAGCTATAGATCGGCCAGTATTTACTTTGAGAGGTTCAAGCTACCCTGTTGTATTCAGCTGTTGATAATGTGATGTTTTTATGACAATGTCATGACGCCATCTAATGTTTATGTATTTACATTTCAGGTTGAGATAAATCCTTCCTTGTTGATAGCAGAACTCAGCTACGACAACAACGTGATCACATGTACGTTGGCTTACACCGGATACCAAGCCAGAATACTCGAATGCAAATTAGGAAGTTTGCTAGGATAACACACAGCGAACTAAACAAAATAATCGACGCCAGTATTAGGTGAATTTTAATGCGAAATTCCAAAAGGTCCAATAACTTTTAGTTAAGTAACGCCACTGATATTTCAGGAATCACTCATCTCTTTTGATGCCGAAGGTTGTCTCCTTTTCATAAACTCTGACTGATTTGAAAGGGACAGGCCTGTGAACATTACAATAATGAGTTGAAGATTCGGACTAACCGTATGACGTTGACTATAACTATGACACTCAGGTGCAGAGAGACGCTTAATATCGATGTGAAATATAGACAATATATATCGGTCTACTTACATTTGTGATGTAAACAATGATTAACCCACGCTAATAGGAGGGTCAATAATTGTGAAAAAACATAAGGTACACAGCTTTCATTATACCAAATGTCTTTCATATTTTGCGAATGTCAGCTGTATTGTATGATTTGATACTTTGGCTTATTTCCGGTTGACATAAAACCCGACAGCATTATTTACATCGGATGTATCGCTGACTTGGTTTAGCGTTGTGTGTAAATCATCCAAGTGAAGGTCTGCATAAACCCAGTGACGGGTAGGGCACGTCCATAACACCTACTCATAATCTACAGTCAGGAGGCTGTGGCGGGTATTGCACGTCCACAGAACCGTTCCACTCATAAACTACGTGACGCAGCATGAGAGGGGAAATCACTTTGAAATCCATTAGTTAGAGAAATGAGTTGTCATGTGCATTGCTTTTGTTTGAGTGTTTATTTTATTGGTATTTCTGTGATAAGTGATGATATGAATGTGAAAACAGTATAAAAGTTTGTTGTTATTGTAATGCAGATTAGGAATTTTGCAAATAATGCATTGCCTACTCGTTGATTTTTTATTAAGCAAACATGCTGTGATCTATATTTAATCAATATAATTTCACAAATCATAATATAAAAAGTGCCTATATCGTATGCACTATTATCAACCATGACACCTAGATAAGAACATGTGTTTATTATATTAACTTGTAACCAGGTGATGTTCCCAATGACTTTTAATAATAACTAATGTAGAAAGGAAATGTCATATTATATCAAAACACACCAGTGTCATAAGATTTTTAATCAAATATCGTTATCATATATTTTCTCAATTTGTTCAGATGTTCATCCATTAACTTATTATTCCACAAACATGAATGTTAATCATTTAAGATATGCTTTAATAATTCAATTAACTTTTAGAGTAATTTGATAGTAAAACGTAAAATGGAAGTCATTACCAAAAATTATGTAAATTTTCATGATGAAGCGCTTCTTCAGTGCTATGGATGGGGGAGTATGTTAGAGACGTTGAACGAACGGAACATGATTTACAAAAAGTGAAGATTTCAGTAAATCTTGAATAAGCGGATTATGATAACATCATACTGTTTTTAATTTTTAATCGTATCTATTTTTGTAATCCAGACAAAATTTTAAATATTCTTTTGTTTTATAATTACACCCTCTTTTGAAAACGGGGGTTCTTAAAGCTGTGATATATAGAAAGAATATATTTTAATTCAAAGTATCGATAACACAATGACAATCCGTGTTTTTTTTACTAAGTTGTGTTCCAAGAGAAATATTAAATCCAACCATCTTTTTCTATATTGGCCATTACATTTGGTTTAGCCTTAGTCAACCTATCATACTAATAGTCACTGCACACTCTATTGGTCTCTTTCTCTAGCTACTATTTCTGATAACTGATAGGTTTTGTCAATGCCTCTCATTGAAGGGATGGCGGACAATGTAGCTTTACAACTCCAACACTTTCCAAAATAGGTGTGACAATGGCGGAGACGTATAGTCCTTTGTTTGTTCTCTACTCAAGAATCACACATTAGGACCAGATATAGTCCCTAACAAAAAAGGGGGTAACTTTGGTTATGCATTGTAGAACTGTTTCGTATATTACTATGTAGTACTTTTTATATGCGAATCACCGGTGTTGCGATATTTATACATTGTGAGTTGTAATCATTGCCTTGTGAACTCAGAGTGGAGATATAAATAATACCGATGATATCATTGTCTCTCACAATCAAAATATTAATAATACATTGAATTCAATTATATTATAATGAAAGTGTCGCGTTCATGAACTATGAACTCAATATGTTTGTTCTATTGTCATGACCTCATTGTCTTTCGTAAGCATCAACTGTATTTGCACAAGGATAAGAAAATAGACATTTAACTGTCGAGCGGGTCTTTAACATCCACTGTGTATGTATATATTTGATAACGCACGTGTTTTTTATGCTTTATTTGGATTTTATTTATTACTGATGTGCATAACTTGTCTAATAAATGATACTCTAAACTAATAAACATGGTTTTAGTTTTGAACGACACTTAGTCTTAGAGAAACAAGTATCAATAGCCATTTCGAGCTAAACAAGCTCCATCATTAATATATATTTATTTGGAAAGACATTTACAAACTAACGATCACCGACACATGCAATTTTATATGATAATTTTATGTAATGATAATTTGATTAATATAATGACATCTTGTGAAATACAACGCCACAATGTATTGACATTGACAATCTTTTCAGTGACCAACAGATGAACACATTTGCCTGATCCTAAAAAGCCAATTGCGCTATGATGTACTATTCCGTCTTTGCATATTGCAGAGTTATCTTCTCTTGGGAACAGGTATTGATTGTTACGTCATTGGTTTGTGCGAGAAAATTCCGTCGTTTTCTCAAAAATTGATGACGTTACTCTCACAAACAAGTGACGTAACAATCAATACCTGCTCCAAAGAGAAGATAATTCTGCTATACGCAAAGACGGAATAACCACTTGACATACAAAGACAGGAAGCAGCTATCGAAATTAAGTAAATCTACAGAAAACGCAACGGATGAAACATGCATTGTGCCTTATTGACTATGTTGTCCACTTATGAGTGGTACTAATGGTTGAAGTAATGAAAAATGGGTCTAACGTGTTCCAAAATAGCGTTACAGCAAAAAGGGAAAAGATGCCTACAACTAAATCATTGGTAACTTTAAGCCACACCAGATATTCTGTTATTGTAAGCCAGTATATTACGTAAACAGTTCCAAATGAAATTACAGCTTAAAAGGTTACGGCAAACCTCGGAGCTGCTAGTCAACCTGCAGAGTCAACAACCTCGTGACGTAGCGTCATCATTGGAATGTAAGGAATGTCCTATTTAAACATTCAAATAATACATTTGAGAAACCATATGGAAAAGGTTGCTTACAATGAACATATACAACATGAAACCCGAAAACATTGTCTAAAGGAAAAACCAGTACAAGAATCAAAGAAATAGTTGAGATAATAAACTACCCCTAAATAGCTGACAAACACAATGACACACTGATAAAAAGTTGATCATTTCCTTTTGAATACGAATGACATTTCACTATCATGGCAAAATGCATCAAAATGGCAAACGCGAAAAATGAGAAATTTTCTGCCACACAATTAACACGTTTATCTAATGAAAAATAAATGTGATGGTGAAATGTAATAAAACGATAAACTAATACAAAACATACGAAGTGTTACATTCCATAAGAAGTAAAATTACAAAATATATAATGATATTCATATAAAAGTGAAGATTTATATACAGTGAGCATAAATACACCAGCAGCGTATAATGCGCCGCTAGTAAGCTCGAAAAGAGTTATGTTGTCAAGACGGTTAGTGTGACCTCTGTACATTTGCGACAGTCGCCGTGGGAGCTTGTTGTGCAATAATATTCATAGACGGCACAAGTGTATTGTTTACAAGGCATTTTCCTAACTTATGCACTTATATGTATTACAATTTTATGTACCTTGTAAAGAGAATAGATTAATCACGGATTGTTTTACTAGTGCCAGAGTAAAACATGAACCAGATTATGAAGATGGCTGCACACTTCCACTAATAAGTGGAAAACAAATATATTTTTTCAACATTTTTTCGTTTTAATTTTAGTGTAAAAAAGAAAGCTCTGAGAAACTAAAACAACAATAAGTTAATGTGAAAACCAGAGCATTGTAAAATCAAATATCAAACAATACATACACCATAGCGTGTTCACACAAGGAAAATAATCGAAACTTAAATGTGTGATCGAGTCCTCTTGTTGTTATTACCTTTAGTTCAGTGGTAGTGGTTTATTGACGTGTTTAGTTCCACTTTCAGTTTCGTTTTGTCGAAATCTGTACTCTGTTTATCATTTGGAGCATACCAATATCTAAAGCCTTTTTCACTTAAGATGAAACTTGTCAGCATGATGTCCAGACGTCAGTTGCTTTGTAATTTATATGTATATGTTGTCGTGTGTTATAGGCATATGTATTGTTAACGTATGCCGTTATTTACCATTAAGTTTCAATGGTGCTAATAATCAGATAAATAACACACTGTATGCGTTATCTTTGAAGAACACTTTGAGTCGCTGAGTAAGGAAAATTGTCCAAAATTTGAAACGAAATTAAAAGGTATAACATTGATTATCGTTACATAATCCTTTCGTAGATAAAACTTATTCCTTCTGTTCTATTAGATAAATATCTGCGCAGGATAGATCCCTAATACACCATTTACCATAAGATAGCCCATGATATCTTGCCAAAAACCCGGTACCATGAAATTCAACATAGCAGGAAGTTGCTTGGCCACATACACAGCCTAACATGCAGATTAACAATCTAAAATTAATTGCGATGACGTTATAAATAACATGCTGAAAGTCTCACACATGACAGGGTGAATTCAAACAACTCACATGCAACAGAAATGCATGTCTGTTTATTATTTCAGAACCTGTTCGGAGGTTCAAGACCTACTCATATGGAAATTACAAAAATAAATGAGAGCAGCACGTAAACCCTTTGTGACGCCCAACCTGAGTAATGCGTATGACATGCAGTATTACACGTGCGTGTATAACATGTGTGAGAAGGGGAAAACAGAGTCGACAATACACTCTCGATGTTTCATAATTGTTAACAACACAGAGTCGACAATACAACCTCGATGTTTTATAATTGTTAACAACACAATGTCGACAATACACTCTCGATGTTTTATAATAGTTAACAACACAGAGTCGACAATACAACCTCGATGTTTTATAATTGTTAACAACACAGAGTCGACAATACAACCTCGATGTTTTATAATTGTTAACAACACA
>NW_018407845.1:161918-213400 GCF_002113885.1 Mizuhopecten yessoensis
ATAATAGTTAACAACACAGAGTCGACAATACACTCTCGATGTTTAATAATAGTTAACAACACAGAGTCGACAATACAACCTCGATGTTTTATAATTGTTAACAACACAGAGTCGACAATACACTCTCGATGTTTTATAATTGTTAACACCACAGAGTCGACAATGCACTCTCGATGTTTTATAATTGTTAACAACACAATGTCGACAATACACACTCGATGTTTAATAATAGTTTACAACACAGAGTCGACAATGCACTCTCGATGTTTTATAATTGTTAATAACACAATGTCGACAATTCACACTCGATGTTTAATAATAGTTTACAACACAGAGTCGACAATACACTCTCGATGTTTAATAATAGTTTACAACACAGAGTCGACAATACACACTCGATGTTTTATAATTGTTAACAACACAGAGTCGACAATACACTCTCGATGTTTAATCATAGTTAACAACACAGAGTCGACAATACACTCTCGATGTTTTACAATAGTTAACAACACAGAGTGGGTGTATATTAACTGTTGACAAAGAAGTCGACAACAACATCTTGATGTTTTATAATCGTTGGTGTTTTATATTTTTTATGAGAAGAATCCAAAAGAATCATTTGGTGTTTAAACTTGTTTACAAAACTGAGGTGACAAGAACACTCCTTGATGTTTTATAATTGATTTCAATGCTTCAGAAATATCGAATTCTATTTGTTGACGGATATATTTTCCCCTTAATTCCCCTTACTTCACAAAATACAAGCCAAATATCAACACTCCAGACCTTGTATAATAGCACGCTTATTTTTGCTCTCCGTGATCTGTTAAGTGGGTCAAGATGATTTTTATTTCGACAAACTTGATATTTTTCGAATCTGTTAATTCGTAAGTATTTTAATCGTTAATAAAATTCTACTACGAGGTGAAGGAATTGATTAACAATATTTAAAAGAGACAGTCAAGCTCTTAGGTAACGAATCAAACACTCTTTACAGCTTTAAGCTTTTAACCAGCGCAGGGTTATATTCGCCCTAAATTGCAACTGCCGCGAAAATTACCCGGTGTAATGTATTCAATGACTATGAACCTTTTTTCGGCCCATCTGCGTTAGATTTTACTTGTACTATCGGCTGTGCTTCAGGGCAGTAGCTGAAGAATCAGTACTGACGAAATTGATATCACCCTCTGGGCCATGTGATAAGTGTATATGTTAACTGGTTGTGTCAATCTAGTCCAAAGAGGTTTATATTAATTTTAGCAGTGCCAAGTTGTGTTTATCACTGAAGCCAAACGTCAGCCAGTAATAGTTAATTCACTGGGACCAACAACTCTTGTTGACGGAAACACTAGTCAAACTAATTGATACTTAAAATGTCAGATATTTCTGCAGTTCCTCCCAACCTTCTAACATAATACCATCACTTGTCATGTCTAAATCGTGTTGGCCCAGTGTACAATGGCAAAGAATTCTTTACATATAGCAATGGGTGGTCGGTTGGCACAGTGGATAGCGCACCCACTTTTCACTAAGACGACCGGGGTTCGACTCACCAATCCGACGTGAAAAGGTAGTTGGACACCTGCCCGACAACGTGGGGTTTCTCTGGGTACTCCAGTGTCCTCCCACATTATGACCAATGCGCGCCTGCAAATGGGTCAACAAAAGTTATTAATATAAATTAAAAAAAAAAAAGTTTCATAATTGTTGTAAAACAGATTAAGTTTATATAACAGTGTCATTTATACAGACTTGTGTTAGATACTAGTTGTATCAATAGGTAGTTAATATCGGGTCCTATTAAGGACATCATATGAACAGTGTATGATTATTGTGAGCCGTGATCTTGTATTGTTCCTGACATACAAAACGTGTAAAATTGAAAGTATATCAGCTGCTATGTTATAAATTATGGTCGTATTACTTTGAATAGTGTCGGTCTGTTGTTCAATTACCTTGAGAGGTTTAAATAATAATTACCAATCATGTCCAAACCCAGTAATTGATAATTGTCCTCAGAACTAAATTCAATTTATAAGGTGATTATTATTTAGTTTTTAAACAGGTACGATCTGTATTGATATAAAATGTGCATGACGCCAGTTCTGAATGTATTGAAGTAAATCGTGTTTAATCAAATGTACTTATTACCATGACAATAATAGAGGTCAAACAATAGATACTAAACGTTCACATATTGATCAGATTACAAACTGATTATTTACATGTTAACACAGGAGTCTGTGAGGAACACCTAGCCGTAGTGACTACCGACCACATGTATAGTATAGACAATAGCATTAAAACTCGACCAGGACAAATCTGTATTCAATTTGATTTGTTGGCCCTAATTTCCCTTTGGATATTATTTACACATATGTTGTGCTTCCTCGTGTTCCTTTTTCTCCTTAAGAAATTAAAACAGATGTTCACGCCACCATATCTTGTAAAACTGATAAGATATATTTTAACTTAGTTCACATATTACAAACACGTGTCGATGATGTTTACATTTTATTGAGAAAAACCACCATTGTCAAATCAGCATTCAATACACATGGAAAATAGGCCTCATACGTTAATTTATATGCTCATTGTCCTTTTGTTAAATGTTAAAAAACTTGTCCTACTAATTAAATTGTTTGTATGCATATTGATAATACATGTCATAATCAATCGGATATCAAGCTCCATAAAACTGACATCATAAAGTGTTAGCAATCAGATTTATCGTACAAATAATTCTATACGTGAATATGTTGTAGAGAAAAACAACGGGTAAATTCGAGGTAACCTTTTCACACTCGCCCTGATATAGATCTTGAGATTTCCTTTCTGCAAAAGACCATTAGTTGTTTGTGATATCTCTCTGCGTTATCATAAATAAAGACAGATGGCCTAGAAACAAAACATCTACCTCTTCTGGTTTTATAAGGACATTACATAGCTGGCAGACAATAGCTCGATCGTCATGTGGTTTACATGTACACGCCTCATATGGTTTCATTTCGTTTGCACGTGGACCACACGTAAAATTATATTAGTAAGTAACACCTACTCTTCTTTTTAACACAGACCCATGGTAAAACTCCAACTTTTCCTGGTGACAGAATGTTCAGTATTTGACAGGATTATAGCGGTGCAAAGCGTCCACTATAATAGTTGACAGGAGTGGATGACTAAAATTGTGGACTTCATTTGCTAAGAACACATAACAAGCCTTCATAAATGTAACAAAACTATATAAATACAATATATCATAATAGAAAATGTGAATATTCATTTTGATATATTTAAGATAAATTGATAGATGTATGTCAAAATACATTTTATTCAATATTAAATATTAATGCTAACATTACTTGGAATTGCAAAAGAAAATACAGAAGTGGAATCGGATTATGAAAAATGAAACTAATCCGACACGACTCATTAAAACTCAAAGAAATAAATAGAATAACCATTGGAGTACTAGCAGATGTATAGGAAACTAAAATAAGTATGATAGACAGTAGTCATATAGTATCATATATCTAGAAACTTAATCAAATAGGATTTGAGTAGAAGTACAATCAGATAGGAAACTGAATTAAGAAGTTTGGCCAGTTGAAGTACAATCAGATAGGAAACTGAATTAAGAAGTTTGGCCTGTTGAAGTACAATCAGATAGGAAACGGAATCAAGAAGTTTGGCCTGTTGAAGTACAACCAGATAGGAAAATGAATAAAGAAGTTTGGCCTGTTGAAGTACAATCCGATAGGAAACTGAATTAAGAAGTTTGGCCTGTTGAAGTACAATCAGATAGGAAACTGAATTAAGAAGTTTGTCCTGTTGAAGTACAATCAGATAGGAAACTGAATTAAGAAGTTTGGCCAGTCGAAGTACAATCAGATAGGAAACTGAATTAAGAAGTTTGGCCAGTTGAAGTACAATCCGATACTGAGGAAGCTACATACAATAGTTGAAGCTCTATCACATGATGCAGTAGTAGTGATATATAAGACATATATAAGAAACTAAGCTAAGTAGGACAGTAAATAGTGGTTCTATATACCTTATGTAGAAAACTTTGAGCAGGGTCGCCATCAGTAGAAGGATTTAAATAATGTACCTCAACAAATGAAGTTTAATGTGCCCTCTCTTCCCAAGATCGGTTCACTCTGTATTATTTAAAATATCAGTGGTTCGTGAGACAATTACACACTGACTATGTTAATTCGATAAACCTATATGTATGTGTTTGTGACGAGCCACTATTGTTGTTTATGTTTGGTAACGATAACGTATTAAAGGGCCAGAAGACGATGTGGGTATTTAAACTAGACTTTGACGATTTGTGGCTTTAGGTAGACAGAAACGTGAATTGAATAACAGCCATAAAGGGGTTGTTCCTTAACATGCAATACGTGTACAAATTATGTCTTAAGATTGTCCTAAACCACACGGTTAGACATATTGAATGAAAGACCCAGGGTCTTATTTCACACTCTCTTATCAAATCTGTAATTCATATCACCCTGTGTGATTGTTATGCGCGAAACAAAACCCCAATCGTCTCACCGGATGTAGTCGAATAATCTAACAGATTTCTATCTCCTGTTTTATCAAATGAAGCGAAACAATACATGGGTATACCACCAAAGTAGCGAGCGAGCCGTGTACATTCTTCTGATGAGAAGTTATAAATAAAAAAAATATATAAGAAGTTCAAGAAATACACACACGCGACTAAACCTAACTATTAAAGATAAATATCTCTTTATAGTTTTTATCCGGATCTTGTTTCATCTATATCAGAAATTGTCACATGCCTAAATTGAAGTTATTTCTATAATTAACATCATGTCCTCTCACCATTAGTTGATGTTTCCTTCAATCCATATTAAGGATCTCATTCTCCTGGTTATATATTTTAATTAACATTCCCCTTTAGATATGTTTGTTCCTATACAATGAATTCACACTTTATTAATAATTAATTTAAAATTCACCGGTGCTGCTCTATTTCTTTTACATTCATATAATGAAGATGTTGTACATGTTTAATGGCTACTTAATGGAACTCTGAAATAACGCGCGTTTCTGTATTTTTTTTTATTTTTTTTCATTGAATACTATAAAAGCTATGATTGATAGATACAGTTCATATGATCCGTATCCTTTCAAAACCGTGATCCCCGATCGGACGTGAAAAGGTATGGGGTCACCTGCCAGACCGTGTGGGTTTTCTCCTAGCTAGCTGGTTTCCTCCCTCATTTAAACCCCTTGCGCTACTATCCGGGCCGACAAGAGTGATTCATATAAGTTTCTTGTCATAAAATAGAACTTATTTCGCAATTTTTTGTAAGATAAATAAAGTTTAACTTAAATTCTTCTAAAAAGAATTGCAAATAAAACAAAAAAATAGTTAAAAGTTGAATTACATTAAATATAAAGTATAACAATCGACACACAATGGAGACATTGATTCTTACATACAAATGCTGTTGTGGTCAAAAGACAAATTTGAGGTGTTGGCCAAGACTGTTACGAAATAAAAATGATACAATTATGTTTCAAATTAAAGTTTTCATTATATTATTTTAAAAATTAGCTTGAAGGATAGCAAAACTATATTCATACACAGAATACATATGCATTAGAGAAGAACAATTTTAAAATCAAAATTTAAAGGCTAATCAAAATGCTGAAGAATTGATTGTTTATCCTTTTAACATAATGCGATTTTGTTCATTGCAAATAACTTCTAACAGAACGCTAGAAAGTCCTTGTTAATTACTTTTAACAGAACGCTGAAGATTTTGTAATTGATTACTTATAGTTTACGAGCTATATTGTTTTAAGTTCATCCAAGTGGAGTGTTGGCTCCGAAACCTTAACTCACGAATATTTATTTATCACTTAATACACAAATTCAAATTATTTGTTCTTCCAAATAAGTCGCTGAAAATATTAACCATGACAATATTTTCATTTACCAAGTTACATATTCACATTATACATCCCAACACAATGTGTAAAGTTACATATTCATAGTATACATCTTCATAATATACATCCCAACACAATGTGTAAAACAATAACCCTGACTTTAAAACCCAATCAAATTATAACGCTCAGACACAGCAACAGTACAAACGCTATCGTACCGTCTAATTGAGCAGAACGTCAAAACAGTTAATTGAAGACATTGGGAGAGTGAGGGGTACTTTAAGTTTATTAGAGACATTGGGAGAGTGAGGGGTACTTTAAGTTTATTAGAGACATTGGGAGAGTGAGGGGTACTTTAAGTTAATTGGAGACATTGGGAGAGTGAGGGGTACTTTAAGTTTATTGGAGACATTGGGAGAGTAAGGGGTACTTTAAGTTAATTGAAGACATTGGGAGAGGGAGGGGTACTTTAACTTAATTGAAGACATTGGGAAAGTGAGGGGTACTTTAAGTTAATTGAAGACATTGGGAGAGGGAGGGGTACTTTAACTTAATTGAAGACATTTGGAGAGTGAGGGGTACTTTAGCTTAATTGAAGACATTGGGAGAGTGAGGGGTACTTTAAGTTAATTAGAGACATTGGCAGAGTGAGGGGTACTTTAAGTTAATTGAAGACATTAAGAGAGTAAGGGGTACTTTAAGTTAATTGGAGACAGTGGGAGAGTGAGGGGTACTTTAAGTTAATTGAAGACATTGGGAGAGGGAGGGGTACTTTAAGTTAATTAGAGACATTGGGAGAGTGAGAGGTACTTTAAGTTAATTGAAGACATTGGGAGAGTAAGGGGTACTTGAAGTTAATTGAAGACATTGGGAGAGGGAGGGGTACTTTAAACTAATTGAAGACATTGGGAAAGTGAGGGGTACTTTAAGTTAATTGAAGACATTGGGAGAGTGAGGGGTACTTTAAGTTAATTGGAGACATTGGGAGAGTGAGGGGTACTTTAAGTTAATTAGAGACATTGGGAGAGTGAGAGGTACTTTAAGTTAATTGAAGACATTGGGAGAGTGAGAGGTACTTTAAGTTAATTGAGGACATTGGGAGAGTGAGGGTACTTTAAGTTAATTGAAGACATTGGGAGAGTGAGTGGTACTTTAAGATATCAATGAAGGGTTCAACCTAGACAAGTCTGGTGCTGGAATGAATACATCAGTGCAGAAATGTTTTATTCATAATGTGCATATTTCCTCCTGGGAATTAGATATGGAGACGCTGTTAATTGTTTTAAGTATCAGTGATTAATGAGTTTTTCACGAAACAACGTCATTATGTGATTACTGACAAACAATTAGCCTTGGCAGGGCCATCACAACACCTCGGCGGGCTGTATAATCAGCGGGGGACTGTTGGCTCCTATCTCCTACCTGTAATTCAGTGTCGGCTCGTCATTTATATATGGATTGTGTCACCTGAGCATGAGTAAAACAATGTCGTTAACTATTGGTATACGACCCATATTTTTCAGTGTGAATTATGACATTACTTTTTAATTTAATAGCTAAATTTACTTTTTAATTTAGTAGCTTAATTTACGAATAAATAAAATATCTCTATCTACAATAGTGTGAGTAAGTGAGATTCTGCTGATGTTAATATGTTTGTTCATGAACGTATTCAGAATATGAGTTATATTGTTGCTACCATCGTAAATTGGGATATTACGTTAGCTTTAATCTGTATTCTAACAAATTTTGGAACGTTGGTAAACGTTTTCTAAACAAATACATGTACTTTAATATGGCGGCGGTATTCACTGATGTTACAGCCATTTTATGATCGTTTTTAAGTATTCTAAAAATGTCACACCTTTGACAACTTACTTGGTCACATTGTTCTTATATATGTGGCTAAGGATACACAGAGGTGCCTAACGAGACACTGTCGACACCAAAGATTATGTAACAGATAAGAAGAGGTCCAGAGTGCTGCAGGAGAAACATACTTAGTCTCGTTGTGGTCCTTAACAAAAGGTCAGGGAGGAAAACCTGCGGGGGGTCCCACTGTAGTCTCCTTATATACCTTCTATTCCAACCCCAAACTACTCCCTCTCGAAACGCTAAGGTCGGACAATACAGGCATGTTCTGTAATATATGGAATATCCACTGACTCTTGTGTAAAATGGCTTTAAAACTGATACATAGGTACATTATTATGTAAATGTATATATATATGCTTGTTTTTCTGGCTACAAACCTTCTGGCGGTGTCTCCCTAGACACCCGTCTTATTATGACTTCGGCTAACACGAGGATGCAACTCCTTGAGGAAAACAAAGGCAACAGCAAAATCTGCGCTTGCTGTTAAAAGCTAAATAGAGCTAATTTAGCGTTTTTCAGTAATATCATACAGACTTGTAACGGAACATGTATCAGGTTTGGACTTCACGTCCAAGTACCTGAGCATGCAGTATAATGATTTGTGAAGAAAGGAATGACCAAAGACAGAAGAAAAGACGTAGAAAAGATTCGGCTTTTAGTGAAATGTGAACAGCGACCTCACATGAAAACCCACATGACCTCGCAGGAAAAGGAGTATTTATAGAATATAACAATAGGTAATGACATTCCAATATGTAAGTCTTTGATTACTGATTACAGCACGGAGTACAGTGATGACTCCATCAGTATCATACAGATCTACAGGGTAATGTCCCCGCCGTCCTGTGTGTCGTCACCCTTGGTTCTTGAGTTGGTGACGAGGACATAAGGTGCTATGTAATGTGTAGATACACGACAGATACAGGGTCTTTACAATGCATTTACGACCATTCATTTTTACGTTCGTTTTCATTAGCGCCCTGAGATTAAGATGCATGGGCCATTAACATTTGAAGATATAGAAAAGCAACCAAACAAATTAGGCTGACTTCTATTTTGTTCTCAGTGTGAAATATCCTATGTCTGTGTCTATTTTGATTTCCTTGAGAACGAAAAGCTTTAGGTGTAAAGGTCGAGATACTAATGTACTGGAACGTCTACCTCGGTATAAACCTCCCGAAATCCTCCATTATTACAATTCAAGTATGTATATTTAATCAGTGGCTACTGTCTTGCCTCGTCACAACAGACAAGTGTACAAGCGATAACATCAGCCGAGTTCCCCGATAAGGGAGATTTATGACCAAGAGCCACGGCCGTCACGTAGCCCTGATCTGTCCGGATATTAGTTGTCCCCGATTTTTGTCAGGATAGGTAACCCGTCCCCCGCCCAGGCGAGGATCGCATCGCTATCTTATTGTCGTTTCTGTCATATTTATGAGCTTTACGAAATCAAGAGGTTCGTCTTTTTAATTCGCTAACCCCTGGACACGGTTTATCTATAACTTAATATGACAACTCTTTTATTTGGATGCAAGGAGACGAACATAATGTTTGCTGGGTATTTAAACGGGTTGTGGTTTTGGTGTCTTTTGCACTTTGTGGTTACATATCTACACCTCGTGTGGTTTTTTTTATGAATCGGGACTTTAGGTTAGTATGACAGGGTTGAAACGCTTTTCTGCAAGATTCATAAGTATAATAAATATGCCCTCAGATATCAAATTCAAGAAAAAATATACTTTTTTTCCTTCTATCCGTAGATCGGTAAGATAAAGGCGATTACACACATATCATATTGTAACCGCACCCTACTCGTGTATACCGGTTTCTTTTTTTAGTCATTTCGTGTCCACGGAGATACCATGAACCTCGTTTTCACGTATGAATCCAATTGGATTATCACAAACAAACGAATGACTAGAAAGTCTCTGCCAAATACGTTCCGAATTGTCTATGTTCCAAATCCATAAACGAACAAGTCAGTAGATCAAGCAGGTGTGATGTGAGTGCACGTTTATGAACTCACAAGATATCAACCGTTGTCGAACAAGTAGCGATTGTTGCTAGTACTTCACAGCTTATGCCGTGAATCATAACTCAACAGGCAAACAAAATATGAGATTTTTTCGCTTTTTTAGTGTCAATATACAAACGAAACATGTAAATACAAATGTAAATGTTATCAATGTATCATTGTTATAAATTAACAATGATATATCACATGAGCAAGGGTATATCACACACGGGTATTTTAAACAAACTCATATGAACAATGATATATCACATACGGGTAAATCAGTCAAGCTCATATGAGCAATGGTATATCACATACGGGTACTAAGTATTTCAATCAAACGCATAATAGCATCGATTTACAAATGGTGTATAGCTTTTACATACGGGTATTCAAATCAAACTCATATAAGCATTGAATAGTAAATTTAGATTAATATCGACAGGATGGTTGTCTATGTTTACAATGCAAGTTTTTATTTCGTGATGCCACTGTAGTATCATGTTTTGAGCATGATAATAACTCAATGTAAGTTATAACATAAAACACTGAGCACACACTTCCATCTACTGTTCTTCACACTGAACCGTACTGTGTATCTAGGATAATATATTCACGTTGAATCAGTGGTCTGCCCGAGGTCATGGAGTTGTTACAATTGAGTACAACTGTTACATAAACGTGTGATGAGCGGACGAAACTAACCTGGCAATATTTGCTTGTCTTGGCGTCTGGGAGTGTATCCTACAATGAGCGTAGATAACTTTAAGATAACTTTTAAAAGTATAGGCAATGAAACAATATTACATCTTGAAAAACGAATTAGAGTGAAATAAAAAGCGAGACAGGTTACGAAACAATTACAAAATCTGTGTCGCTGTTTTGATTTTGAAAGCTGTTCTGTATGAATGATGCCAAGTTCTCTCACTGATCCGTAAAAACAGAAAACAGGTCAAAAGGACACAGCCTCTATTTCAGCCTTATACAACTCGGAACATCTCGGCAAGTGCAATGATGAAAACACAAAAGCTTCTGAAGAGTTCCGAGTGTTATATTAAAGGAAGTTCCTTCTCATGGCTGCAGTTATCATTCAAACCTGCTATATTATTTTAGTAAGGTATTCTCCAGTCTCGAGGTTGGCTGCAGGTGCCAAAAGTGACAGATCACTTGTGCATATACCTGTACATGCATGAAAAATTATTATGTTAATTTTCCATTCTAAAATGTAAACTACGTGGTATGATGGGGCTTTGTGAATAATGGCTTTCCGTTCTACAGGCCTTCTCGGTTTCCATACTATAGCAAACCTTCAGCCTGACGGCTAGAGTAGCATTTAGTACCGAAGTCATCTAGTGCGTATTACACGTCCCGTAAGGAGGTGCAGGCTACATATGTGTTTATAAGGGTGATTGACGAGCAGGCTAATCTATTCATCGCAAAGACAGAGTAGGATCTTCGATCATCACCGTCTTCTCCAAACATTGTTAACAACGTTTTAACGTTACACATCCAAGAGCACTTATATGCTCCGTGAATATACTGAGATTTGTTTGATGTTGTGCATATCGCGACAAAAGATTAAAAAAATTCTGATAATAATGAACCGTAATCTCGGCCGATATTTCTTTACGATAATAAGGCTGGGAGCAATGAGGGGCAAACACCTGAGTAAAAACACGCCCCAAATAAAGCCATAACTTAAATCAGGTATATCGGGAGATGCCCTGCTACTACGGGTGGCACACTCAATTCAATGCGAGGTCAAAAACGGGGTCAAAATGGGCAGATAACTGTCAATCAGAATGTAATCAGTCGTGCTGTCTCAATAGTTGTGTTGAATAATCAGGACTCATCCGTCACTCATTTCCGTCGTGTTTTTGTATGTTCGCGGCGTGGGGACAACTCAGCACTCCTAGGACACTCGACTTCGCCAGGGTTTACACAGCAGCTCATTCTGAATCCACAACCGTAAAGAAGCATAAACAAAAGAACAGCAGCATGAATGTTTGGCATCTTTACCTACACATCATGAAGTTATTGACAACTCTTATCCGTCACACTGTACAATCCAATTTTGGACATGAGTATGGAAATGTCTTTCTTTTTTTACAACGTTAAGACAGACATTTTTCAAAACTTTATCGATTCCAATTTTAGGAAGGCAAAAGATTTGTTTGTTTGTTTGTTTGTTTATGTTTAACGGCCCATCGACGGCTGTGGTCATTTAGGGCCATGGTGATTTATTTATTTATTTTATTTTTTTAACAAACATGTGAGTAGCGAAGATAAAATCAGATAAAATGGTTCATTTTAAGAGCATTCGCATTGTATGTGTAGATAATAAAAAATAAAAAGGGGGGGAAAATAATAAAAGAGATAACGAATAGATGATATGGAATATGCGATATATATATAACGTCAAAAATGGTAAGGTGGGTTAAAAGACATCAGAGTCTATAAAATAGACCGATGTCTTTCAAATAGTTAAATAATGCCTTCGAATCCACGGAACTGAAAAGTGTTTTCATATCCGGGACTCGGAAGTAGTTATCACGAATGTGTTTAAAATCGGAACATTCTATTAAAAAATGCTCCACTGTAAATGGAGTGTCACATGCGTGGCATGAAGGTATATCTTCTCGTTTTAAAAGGTACGAATGAGTAGGATATGTGTGCCCAGTGCGGAGCCGAGCGAGGACAACTTCCTCTCTACGATCTTTCCGACTGGGAATAGATGTTTTAAGTTTCGGTTGTATCTTAAAAAGTTTGTTGTTGGTCTCCAGAGACCAGCGTTTCTGCCATTCATTTTGAATGGCTGTACGAATAGTAGGTTTAAAATCTGTGTATGGTAGTTTGATATTTGTTTGTTCGAGATTCAATGCATTTTTTGCTTCCCTGTCAGCAAATTCGTTGCCTTTTATTCCGACATGGCTCGGAATCCATAGTAAAGTTATTTTAGACTTTTTTAATATACGAGATATTCGATGAGCAAGGTTTTGTACGATTGTGTTTTTAGGATCTCGTAACTGTAAACTCTGTAGGACAGATAGAGAGTCTGAACAAATAATTGCCTTTTTAATGCGGTGTTCATCGATATGGTCAAGGGCCAAACCAATGGCGCATGCTTCAGCAGAAAAGATGGAGGCGCCGTCTGGTAGTCGGACTGAAGTGCAAGTATTAGCAGTACAGCAGGCTGCTGCCACTTTCTCACCTTCTTTGGAGCCATCGGTGTAAAGTTGTGTATGAGAAGGGTAATTCGAAATGCATTCCCGAAGAAAAAAAAGATTAAGACAGAAAGTTGTCAACCCTGAGAGTGACATTTCCTGAATGTGTTGCCCGAGGCATTGGCTTTGGATAGGCATTTGAGAATATTATCAAAATACTGAGATTAGGTAGCCGAGTTGCGCAATGGATAGTGCACGCTTTTCCAGGCCAGAAGGCGTGATCACCTTCTTTTATAGTTGTTATAGATAAAGTTTTAAATGTTAAGTTAAGTACAAACACTTGGGATGGTTACGCTCATCGCATCAGTAAAGAATAATTGTTTTGCTTTAAACCAATCAACCGGCGACAATTTGTCGACATTTTTGTCATTGAACTGTTTTCCGAGTGTTGTTATACAACGCATGAAGCTTATCTACATTTTAGGGTATTGGTTACAGATATGCTGTCAGAGTATTCAAAATGCTAAGCAGGCTGGGGTGGGGCATTAGAATATTTCGCAACTTTGGGGCGAGGAAGAAAAATCTTAACCTTCGGTGTAAGATTGTTAAATATTTTTTCAAATACATCGCATCAAAGGCCACTTTAACTTCATGCTAAAGTGATAAAGTGTCCCTAGGCTTCACCACATCATTATAGTGATATCACTAATAAATCACAGTGGTATCACAGATTCACTATGGTGTTCGCACGATTTCAATTGGAGATATCATTTAATGCCTAGGTTATACCACGTAATAAAATAACGTTCATCCTATTGTCAGATTCATAGTGAATGCAAATTGCATCGCTACACATATAATTTGGTTTCTTGTATATAAGGAATAACAGTAGAGCTGCTTAAGACTAGACTACATGATATGTGAGGTTTTGTAGATATATAATTAATTTGGTACCATATGACACGTCGAAATGTGTTGTAAAGTCAATCATTTTTAGGGTACACGTCTCATGTTCTTTGGGGTGAAATCACAGTCGGTTTGACCTCCATGTTTATTCAAATATCATATTTTTGATGGTCTTATTGATTCTAAAGTACTTTAGACATGAATGGCGGGCTGCCTCCTGAACGTCCCACGCCTCCCAAAGTCGCTGGTGGTGAATATATGAAGTGTGTTGTTCAAAAGGGTCAGCCGAGTGAACCCTAATCAGCCAACAAACGCTAACTCATTAATCAACTTAAGTCATGATTGATATACTCATGTCATGGACAGGGACTTTAAAACAAATATATCAATACAAATGATGAATAGATTTTTAAACTTCGAGGATACTGATCTGTGTATAAATGGTAATCTATTTCAGCTCGAACGGTTACACGCATACTAAGGATCCCCATCTCTTTTAACACTTGAATTTACCCAAACACACACGACTCCGATTGGTCTGATCAGGGCTTGGATTTGACTGACATGTTTCTATTTTTTGAGAACATTTTGACTGACATGTTTTCTATTTTTTGAGAACATTTTATGCAATATCAATGGCAGATTTGTATATTGAGGCGGGACTCTGTACGGTTTAATTGTTAAACTATTTGATTACAGACACAAGGACAACTCCATGCTGAGATATCAAATACATGGCAGGGTACGTCTTATGAGAAACAGACACTTGTACAGTGTACGTGTCCTCTAATGTTTCAGAAACAACAGGCGCCTGTGTATCGAGAGGACATTATGTTTTATGGTGATTCCACATGGCGGCATTAAATCCGTCTCAAGTGGATCTCATTCATATTTTATCGACAAAAACTTCAAAGTCACTTCGGGAGGTTATTCTGAAAAGATTAATACAACTATTCAAAAATATCAACTAAGAAATCATTTAGAACACAATATTGACTTCGAGTACATGCTGACCTTTCTGTCCTAGTTAAATTATTGGTCACGTGTAAACGTATTCACAGATTTGTAAATGTAATTCACAGTCCGATCTCACCGAACCTACTTAGGACATGTGATCATTACTTTTTCAATCAAGTAGACGATGAGAGAATATTGCCGAACACAGTATCATATGAATACAATGAAGTTGTGGATTCTTTAGGAATTGTCGAGTCGAAGATGCAGTCTTACAAACACAATGTTTATGTTAACTCCTTCACAGAGGTGTAAACGTAGCAAATACATGTAAAGCAATGGACATCGACATTGAATTGAAGACATGAAGAAAATCCTAGAGAAACCATTAGGTGTTCACCATGTTTGCACCATACTAACATTAAAATAGGACTCTAATAAAACTTTTACTGACGACACTTCAACCATAGCTTGGACACTTCATAAAGTTATTAATGATGCGACACAAAGTCGACTCTTTGAGCAGTTCGAACAGACAGTCACGACTCCATGGAAACTCGGTATGATACTAATGTTGAATTGGCCAATACTCATATTGCTGCCATATCACTAGCAATGTCCTGCACCAAACACCCGTCGAAGCCGACATACCACTGCACCTCTTTGCAAAAGTACTCAAATAATTTCTTACAGTTATTCCAAGCCCATTGCTTTCAAGTTTCTTTTAACTACAAACAAACGATACAACAGCTAAACAAAAAGGACCAGAGAGTAATTCCTCTATCAGCATGTTCTCGCTCAATATCAAATTAGCAATCTATATATTATCCATGATGCAAAGTGTCCCATATTTAGTGAGAGACTCATACTGTCAATTTGAATGTTTATTTCAAGACACTGAAGGATTCTGTGCAAGACCACGCCAGACAATGGACTAAACGAGAGAATTCTGAATTTTATTCAAAATCAGATCGGGCTAAAGAGGTTCATCACTCAAAAAATCAGTAGTTTAAACTGCTACACGAAAACAAAACTAGATTTCTTAAATTTAACGAAAGCCAATATGAGTTCCTGGTTGATGTAATCCTTTTTGAATTAAGCAAACTATTAGCATTCATATAAGAACAAACTGGGCCCTTATTCAGGCCGACTTATGTTTTTTCTCATATGAGGCTGACTATATTGAAAAACTTGACAGGTACGAAAACCTTTCCCAGTCCTCCAGTTTCACTTTCAGACACATGGACGATGTACTGTCTTTAAATAACAGGAAATCGACTGACCAGGTCAAACATAAACACATCCTCCTGAAATCAAGGCAGTACGGGATTTTCTACATCAGAAGCTTTTTTCATCAATACTTTATTAACGACTACGGAAACGACTTACTACTAAGCTATATGAACTTTCCCTTTCGTGATAGTTACATCCCAGCTTTCCTAACCCCAGCTGTTTTCAGTTGATGTGGTATTCAATATATGTTGGCTGCTGACAGACAAATTTACAACATAAGGTTTCTCGAGATGTAGGTTGACGAAGATTATGTGCATGTTATGGTCATCATTCCGATTTCATTGGGAAATATTCTACATCATTGTATGGTGTGAAGGTTGAGGCTTTTTGCCATGCTCGTTAGTGTGCTTTGTGGTTTTGTTGTCAATAATCAAGTCGTAACACTACTTAGATACATGTATGACCTAGATTTACATACCGGTTGTTGTTGATAAAGTAGATTGGTACCCTTCCAGAACACATGGCTTTTATCGTTGTGCTTTTTTATTGGATTATTTTTTTCCAAAAAAAATATGTTCATTTTATTCAAAGTACATATTGGCAAGTTCAAATAAAAATGAACGTGATATAAAAAAAGTCCTGCACAGTTTTATCGGTAATCAACAAACTAAACTTTTTGGTAACAAAAGCTATTCAAACTTTTAAAAACCTAATATGCGAATGACCTTTAAAAGTTGGCCACATTTGCTACAATGTTGATCTAAGCACTAGGTACAGTGAACAAGCAGAATGAATAATCATACAAGACACTTAGAGTTATGTCCCCTACACATATTTCCAAACATGATATTTTTCGTTATTAAATTAATTCAAATAGATTATAAAAAGGCTAAAAGTAAAATTTCAAATCTTCATGTATGTAAATTCTATATCTGGTGGTTGATTTAAAATTTCATTTTTCCGACGACACTTGGCCCAAGATCGGAATATAAATATATTGGGAGATATACCATAAGTGTAGGAAAGATAACCCCGATAAATAACATAAATGTAAGCAAAGGGTAGATAAGGCATGTATCGCCTGACTGATTACTGAGATTGAATATCAGACACCAACACTTTTTTTAGAAAATATCATAAATCTCTCGGAAAGGTCTCTTTTGATAGGTTCATTCCTTGGTTATGCTAAATACATTATTTGTAGATATTAAATTATTCACTTTTGGCCCGTTTGTACACAAGAATTGCAGGATTGGAACTGAGCGTAACAGACGGAAATATGTGCACTGCAGTAACCCCCTCATACGACAAACAGGATGAAGACTGGGTCGACACGTGCATGTCGTGCGCGGCTGTTATGGTGAAACTATGTACTCTCTGTACAGCTGCTGCTGTAATAATGTGCTTTATATGTAAGTAATTATGATTTCATTTCATCATATTTTATTGAGTAAACAATATGATTGAACAGCAGGCTAGGCCTATATAAGTTCTCTCCTTAGGTTGACATGACAAAGACAAAGATGAATGAAATGGTTTGTAAGAAAATAATGATGCAAATTATATATAATAAGTAGCATAGACATAAACATATAGCAGACGATATAGGGGAGATAGTTCCATGTATGTTTCAATTCCATATAAATATTTAATTGATATTTTCACCTATACAATGCTCTTATTAAAAAGTCAATCATTATTAATTAGTAATAGGAAAGCAATGCCCTAATGATATATTAAACAGAGAATTGCTACAATTGTCAAAAAAAAAAATCCAAGTCATTAATGCCCCCTGTTCATACCTCACATGTAAGTAGTAGAACACTATGTACATTGTTTTCATACCAAAATCTTAGGCTACTCTCGGAGTCAGCCGACTGAGGTGCTGTGCTCTTCGCCTTACTTCGTTCTCTCCTTTATTTATCATTCCTTCAATACATTCATACATTTTCCTCAATAAATAAAAACAACAGAATACCGATTTGTGAATAAAACCGTAATCCGAATTCAGTATTGATCAACGAAAGTAAATACTAACAAAAGAAATAAATGAGCTTTCGAAACTACTGGAGTATTGAAGACGGTTTACCTTGGGAAGAAAAAAGAAACTGTGATTCTGGGCATAGCTCATCAAACGTCAAGTTCTCATTTACTGGAATAGAAATTTGTCCCATCCCAACTTCCAAACGAATGATTCCACAAAAATAAAACACCGACACAAAAGAGAATACCGAAGTATCAACAAAACCACAATTGGTCCTCAACATCGATTAAACTAGGGCAAAAAATGAACAAAGGAACAAATGTACATGGATACCCTTGAAAAGTATAATGAGAATAAAATCAGGTATTCCAGAATGGTAAGTGTCTTTGTCGACGACACCCACCATGTGACTCTAATAAATGACAACAAAATGATAAGGTATTCTTCTGAACAGAATCAAAAACATCGACCTTCGTGTCATATTAAGAAATAGCTTATTTCCGTGCAAAATCCTGAAGTCGACCATATATTACTACTAGGTGTTATCACCCTGCATCGTTGGTAAACCAGTGTTATATGTTTGTATGTCGGTAATAGAACTCATCACGGAGTTCGTGATATTCGTAGCAATGTCTTGAGTACCGAACCATTTGCTACATGTAAACACCGTAGGTAGAGGAAGCAAGGATGATACTATTAAGAAAGGGAAAGTCTACGATCCGAAAATTAAAATCGCCAAGCTTATCGTACAGCTTACTGTAAACTATAATATGAGGCTATTTATAGACTGCACATCGTCGATTATCTAAATGTGAAATTTAAGGACTTTGCTAGGTTATTGTTATCAGTCCTGATAAGCTCATAAATAAATTCAGCGTCATATGAAAATAGAAAATAATCGGCCAGAATAGGGGCAACATTGTTCCCATAGGACTACCTACAATCTGTAAGAATATCTTACCACCAAACAAATATGTTTTCAACCAGTCACTCACTCACTAACAATATCATTCTCAGTATTTTTCATTTTGGCCTTTCTCTGCACTTTTCACAAACTATGCTCCAAAAACATCACAACCATATATTATATCGCTGTTCGCCTTTCTTGAAAAGAAAGCTCTCCTAACAAGAGACATGATGCGCTCCTTCAGTTTGGTATCAGGCATGGAAGTCATAAGGGTCAACAACTCAAACGTTTCGATAAAGGAAATATTTGTGATAAGATCTTCATGATTGATCAAAAGATCTTTTGAATTCTTCAAAATTCACCGTCATCCTCTCGAGTTAGGGAGTGATCAAGCATTGCTCTCAGGGACCGACACCCAGAGTAGCAAAGGTTAATCTTCACTGCCTTAATTTGACAAATCAAGTCAACAACATCTTAGAGCGAGGGGCTTGTTGCTGATATTGATGATGAGATACTGAGGTAAACGGATGAAGTGTGAAGTTTAAATGAGTAGTAACGTGAAGTGGTTTATATAATACTGTCCAAATGTAAGAGTCCCTATTTCCGGCTGTACCCAAAGCCACGTATCAAACTCCAGAACTCAACCAACGCTATTGGCAATTTAATTGTATATTATTATTAATTTTGCAAATTAATCCAAAATTCGGTACACAATAGAATACATTTTCCTGTTTCTTCTTAGCAAGGGAATAAGTTAATGAGTTCTCGCTATCTAAAATAATACTGATACTAAACTAAGGAATAATAACAGGAACGAGACGGAGAAAGGATATAAGACCACGATACGGGGAAATGGGGAAATATTTAATTTCTCTATCTATTATTACACACAGTATATAAAGAACAAATCGTGATTCGACTTCGACAAAAACACAAAACAAAAGTTATTGTCGATAAAGTCTGGTACATACAACGAATGGCACAGCATGCACTTTGTGAAGCACTCGTTGTCACTCGTTATGTGTTTGTCAATTATAACGCTATTTACGACACCAATGATATAACAAGATAAAAACAAATATGATGAACTTAACATCACTTGCCACCCAGACTCTAGAAAAGGATATCCCCGCCAAGTCGTCCTCAAAGTATGGCGATTAGTAACAAAGATAACAACCTGGCTCAGGCGTTGGCCAGTATTACCATTTTAATGCTTCATGGATCATAATGGGTTGATTTGTACAGTTTTGCGGTCAACATCAATTCTGTAAACAATCCGATGACTTTACCTCTATGTAAACTTAATTATTCTGGCAGAGCACTACATACTATTTATTGAAGTAAATATTTGTAAATTTGTAACGTAATAAATGGTTTTATAGGAATCTCCTTTGCTGTGTTCGTACATGTTTCCAAGAACCATTGATATAGATTTTCATTCATTTGGCCGTAGTACCAGGAATGAGTCTTATATGGACGCAATGGTCAAATGATGCAGTAAAAATTAAATATGTTTAGTTTTGATTTTCGACAGCAACAAACTAAATTGTTAAGTCATATTTCGTATACCAAGTGATTATATCAACAAAAACCTAAAAGATCAAAATCTATTTTAGACCTCCCACCTTTCCCCTGGTTACCGGTAGTATGGTTATATAGAACAATAGATCATAGCGGTACAGAGCAAGGAACATTGGGAACTGAGGAAGCATCTAAAATCAAGGGAATACCGAATGGACAACAAAACCGAAGATAGAGCTCAAAATTGATAAAACTACGGCAAAATGTGAACAAAGGTTTCACGTAAACCTTGAAAAAGTACAAGAAGAATAAGACCATGTGTTCCGGAAGGGCAAGCGTCTTTTGCTACATCGACGACACCTGTCATGTAAATCTAGGTCAAATCCAGGTAATGTCACGTCTTCACATCGAGAACTAAAACAAAGACATCGGGAACTCCTACTAAAAACATATCAATACTCTTTTGTCAAAACTTATACTGCATGCGTTGTATATCAAATAATTTGTTAAATATGCATATTGAGATTTGTGATATTCAAGAATAGTTCGAGTGTAAGCTAACATCGCTATCTGTCAATACGCTAAAGTACAGACGTTCGTCGGGAGGGGTCCAGTGTCTGGACATACAATGGCATTCTTATAGGGATTAACTAATAACTCTACATATTGATAGGCTGATAAACACCTATATACATCTGTTCATGTTTTCGTTTTTTGTTTGTATTATCGCTTAAAACTGGCTTTGTATTTACCCACTATTTGTTGTTAACTATTGAGTAGGACAAATATTTCTTTTTATTCTGTTATCAATACTACATGCAGGGATGGACTGAGTGCACATTATCATCCGATATAACGTATTTAAGGTAATTATACAGACAAGTACCTGCCGTAATCAACATGTGTCAATACAGTACATGGACACGGGGACGCACCGTGATACTATCGACAAAGATAACTTATCATACCATCAATACTGCACTCGTAAGTCAACGTGCTTGTGTCGGTGTTAAAAGTTTTGTTATTTTAACAATAGACATTTTGTCTAACACTTAAACACGGTTTCATGTACTTGGATCATTACCTGGCTTAAAAGACAAATTTTGAAACGTCAAAATTATATCATTGTTTAAGTTCACTTCATTTCTTCCTGGAAGGACAGAGAAGAGAAAAATACCAAGTGAATATTAAGCTTAACAGTTGTCCCTGCCGGTCATGTTCCCATGTCTCCTTGCTTCAGTGGCTGATAGCGACGTTTAGCTACAGCAGATATTGAGTACCAATATTAATCTAAGATGACAAATTACCTGTAATAATTTGTCGTTCAATTAATTGATTTACCTGACTAAGGGGCACGCGGAGTACCGTTGCCTGGACATTCAGTGACCGGTGTAACTAGTGTACGTGTGTGTGGATACCGATAGCGTACAGCCACGACACAGTCAGGGATATGTGTGCCCCTAAGAGCCACTTAAAGACCTGACGGATATGCCTATATACGTATGTTATTGTCTGAACTACTACTATATAAATGTAGGATTCCCATCATATGTCTTCGTTTTTACAACTTTACTGTGACAACTTGGAACACTATTACTCAGACATCTGACAGAACATTGTCTCAACATGTTCATGTGGATAAATTGTATTTAGCATACGTTTGAAACTACTGAAGATGAAATATTTTGTTATATAAAACGTTCACTTGATGTGAATCAACGCTGAAATTGTGACAAAAACAACAGGCTACGTGCGGAAAAACATAAGATGATTGTGCGGTGTTACTGCCGAGAAGAGCCCTATGGTACTCTACCAGGTGAGTCGCTGATAGTGTGTGTTAGGAGTGTTAATAAGGCTATATCAAACTATCAATTTGATTACCTTAATTACATTTTAACGCAAGATTTCCAGAAATAAATGTGTAATGATACAAATGATTTCTGAAATGACCAGATTTTTTTCTTGTAATATCGTTTGTGCTCGGATTGATGATGATAGTTAATGCCTTCGTTGTCCTATTTGTCCTAATTTGATCTTTAAAGCGGCTTAAGAACGTTTTTTCTTATATGGGATTTTGGAAAAAGGAGTTAATGGCATAGTAAAAAATGCAAAAAAAACTATATGTCGGTGTATTCGTTTTTGTGTTTTGATCGGTCAAAGATACCAATTTAACACAACATGTGATTTTAGGTTATTTTTTGGGTTTTGACCATTTGCAGAACAAATTCATACAATTTCTTCCAGGTGTGTTATCAGATATGTACGAATGTTTGTAGAAATGATGAAAATATTATTTTCTTTTAAATTATGGTAGTAAAATTTCTTAATCCTATTCTTTTAACTCAGAAAGCGGATTTTAGTTACCCCTACCCCCTATTTTTTTTCATGAAAAAAATACTCATTTTTTACCTTTTTTTTTGCTATTAAACTTTTTTAATATTTAAAGAATTAAAAGAAAATGTGTTTCTCTTTCTAAAACATCCACAAAAATGGGAGGTCGGTGTGCTTCTTTTTTGTGTCCCATTATCGTTTGTGTTATTTTTTACCTTTTGGGGGGTTAAAATCAAAAGTGCTTCAGTTACACTAAATATGTAAAAACAAAAATTTCAATAATGTATCATTTTCCAGTTTGTTGCATATTATTTTTATAATATTAAACATTATAAAGTTGTACAGCAGAATTGAACCTGCTACAATTAAAAATGGCGACACAATGACAACTTAAGTGATCAATCTAGTGTCAAAAAAGGTGATTTTTTTGCCTTTTTCGAAGCCCAAGAAATACACATTAATACACATTTTAAAAATGGCCGCCGAATTGGTAATTTTTTTAAATTCTTGTAAAAAAAGTTCTACAAACAACAGACATTTAGTTTTTTGACATATTTTTCAGATGCGTGTTTGCTTATAAACTTGATCATAATTTGTTTAAATAACACAAAACCCCGTTACACCAGATCAAAACGAGAATTGAACGTGATTGAAACCTCAGAAGAGTACATTCTTAAACACCAAACGATAAATATGGTAGCCTTATCTTTTCTATGTTATTTCGGACGCAGTTTAATATCTTTCGACCTAACTGGAAAATGATCAATATATAGTTGTCACATTCTGGTTATTATGTTTGTATAAGCTTAAAAAAGCTGATACAATTTAGAGATAATTTGAAGTTTTATACATCACAATACATAGCGTACAAAATAAGAACTTGACAGGTGCACAGGCGGTATCGAATCGGGTGGAACTAGTTATCAGTAGGCACAATCTAACATCAATCTATTAGTTAGTTTACAATGCATGACAATCAACAAAATGATAATGTAAAAATGGAAATTTTCGCAGTTTGGAAATGTTCGTCTTTGTGCATGACAATATCCACAAGCGATTGTTTATTTATTGATGATGTAGATTATAGATAAAATGCATATGTAGATTTCAGAACTAATGCAAACACCGCGATAAGTATAAAAGGTCACAACGCGAAACTTTCCACGAGCGACACTTCGACACTTTCCACGAGCAGACACTTTCCACGAGCGACACTTTCCATAGTATACTGTACATGAAATGGTTAGGGTGACCAGTCCACTACTTACCCTAATAAATTGTGAAATTGATATGTGTCCGTGTAAATGTCTTGATACTAAAAACTACTAGAAATGCAAAATAACGAAGCAAGCACTCAAATTTCAAAGTAAACATCATATTTCACAATGTGGTCATTTCTTCCATACATTACTTATCAGTGATACTTAAGATAAAAGGGAAGATATCCAAGTCTGAAGTGTTTCGAAACATATTGAGAAATTCTGCAATAGGGAAATGTGCATAAAAAAGATGTTCCTTTAGAACTTTGCTTATGGCAAATACTTTATTTTTTAAACTAGTATTTCTTGTAAATCCTCCCAGTTTCAAGGTGACGGCTAACCTCCGGGACTGTTAGTCTTTCAGCAGAAACAACCACCTGGTTACGTCAAATATGTACTTGGATACGAAATAAAGAAGCACCAGCTCAAAAATGAATTTGTCGATGCAGGAAGCCAAACAAAACTGTTTACTGAACCATGTGAACAATTCGTTCACTTAGGGATCATCACTCGTACTCTGTTTACTGAACCATGTGAACAATTCGTTCACTTAGGGGTCATCACTCGTACTATATATTGAAAAATAGAAACAAAAAGGTCGAAAGGGGGTTAAACGCATACGATGTGCCATAGCCAAATTCTTCTTAGTTCTTCGTTTTCAAGGCCTGAAGTTTACTCTTTGAAAGTCTAGCATGATTTCAGCTAGCTGCAGGAAAGTCTATTTGATCATAAACGAGAGTGGATATTTCCAAAATTACATTACAGGGTTTTTCTTGAATGACGAGTCGGCTGTGTCATAGATCTTAGAATGGTATCATTTTTTTCTTATTTTTGTTTATTTCATAGGAGGGGGTGCTACATGTGGTGACGGGAGATTCTCAATGGGCACCACATGTGTTTTTAAGGGTCGTACAGTGTAAACGTTTGCATTTCCAGGCCACCCTGTTTTGAGATCAACTTTTCAGGGTCGTCCCAACATTGATATCAAACTAACCTTTTAGAAACTTCAAACATAATACAGGATTTTGCGATAAAAATCAGGCAAAACATATCACATGGAAGTTTAACCCTTAAAAGGGGTCTATCGTCTAAGAAGATGTTTAAGCTTTATATTAGGCGTGAAATTAGGAAAAAAGTTTCCTCGTGCATTTAAGATAACCTGATCATTTGTATGAACCAGTGTTGTTTTGCGTCTTGGTTTATTTCAGAGTAATGTTTTTTATCGCAATAGACCCGTTAAATCAACTCCCCGGACCCCCCATTAAACGACAGAAGTGTCAATGAGTGTTAAACAATCGGTTTATCAACACCTTCCGTGACTTTAATTGGTCTGGTTGGTGACCTGACAATTGGCGCCCTATTACTTCGTGCCCTTTATTTCAAACATTCATCCTGCAATAAAGTACTCTGATCGATACTCGCTTTTACAACCTGTTAGATTTACAAACGCTCAAAATTGATTTTATAAAACACCACCAATGCATCATTCTCTTGATATCACCATGTGTGAGGTCATATATTACTGTGGAACTACATGTATCAAAACCAAAACAAGTGTTGGACGTGATAAGAATTACGTTAATGTAAATAAATAACGTACCACTTCATACATCCGCCCAATCATCCGCTCAGGCATCCGCCAACGTAATATATTTTGTTTATCGTTGTTAAGTCATTTAAACTGTTGTTAAATTTCTTGAAAAACATGTTATGAAGTTGTTCCCATGGTCTGTCGTATTAACATGACAATGGTGATTAATGGTAAGGCAGGACCTTGACAGTTTTTAACTTAAGTTTTCTCGAAATTTCGTTTATTGCATTACCAACTAAAATAAAGTGTTTACCCTGATTTGTCATGGGATTCTTTGTATATGTACAGGTTTATAATGATGCATCAGAACTTGTTTACCAATGTTTATTTTGTGTTTGTACAGATGGTGGACAATGAGTGAATTCCGAGACTGTGGCGGATAACATAAAGATGGCTCCCTCCTACTTCAACACGTCCTGGTTCTATGGTATTCACGAGCATGGCTTTGGGAACTCCTCCTTCTTCACCTTCATTTCGGAGTTTAACCGTCCTTGGTCAGGGCTTCCATACATAGAGGCTTTGATTTTCACTGTGCTGTTTATATTTTCAATGTTTGGAAATATCCTTATTTTTTACCAAATGTTCCAGACAAAAAGCACGCGGACAGTTACCAACTGTATGATTGCCAATCTTGCAATGGCAGACATTTTATTTTCATTTGGAAGTCCTTTCATAGCAATAACGCGAGTAACAGGTGACTGGATATTCGGGGATGCCGTGTGTAAGGCATTTGTTTACCTTCTGTTTACTTGTGCAATGGTCATGATCTGGACCATGACAGTGATTAGTATAGACCGTCATATTTGTATCAATAAAACCACTTCCAAGAAAATGACTCCACGAGTAGCAGTCTCCATTATCGTCGTCACATGGATCATTTGTTTATTGTGCTTCATCCCACTTGCAATGTACTTCCACACCAGGTCGTTTCCGTTCGGACGAGATCACGTCACGATATGTACTTTGTCGTGGCCGAAGACAAATGGATTTCGCGTGTCCATCTTTTTCACCGTAGTGAGTTGTTTGTTTGGTTTTGTCATTCCCATCGCTATCATGAGTGTAAACTATTTTAAGATTATTCGCAAATTTATGAGATCACGACGCGCCATTTTGAATAATCACAACAGAGTGGACGTATTAAATTCAAACTCTATGAAGACCCGGAGAAATCGGGATCAACGGGACGTGAAAGTTGTTAAAACTTTACTTTTACTTGTGTTCCTCTTTATGCTAATGTGGTTGCCAATCTTTATTGTTTTCGTCATAATTCTTATTGACGGAATGAAGGATAACATGCAGCTGCCCTCCGTTGCCCTCATCATTACACTGTGTATCGCACTTGCGAACGCGTGTGTCAATCCTTTTCTTTATGGTGTTATTAACGACAAACTGCGTCGTGCCGTTCTCAAGTGTTTCGCGTGCAAGAACACGGCGTCGACAAGTGGGACAGGTAGTGCTATACGTCACAGTATCCGTGCCATTAGTTTTAGTCAGAACTCAAGCAACAGTGAGAACACAGTCAAGTAGCGAGTCAGGTTCAACATGGCGCCTGTCAAAACTATTTTCAAAGCTTACATTATTCAAACTATCTCTTTCTTGGGGCGGTCTGTTTTTATACTATTGCCAATTACAATCTACATATTTTTGCATCTATTTATTAACCTGGTAGTAGTTTTTGTTTACATTAAAATAAAACAATTCAGGAATATATATATATATATATATAAACATTAACATTATATTTTCAGGAGCAAAGTTAAGCTAACTATTACATGGTAACGAGACGAAGGTATCGAATACCAAACAAACACGTTTTGTAGTGCGGGACAATACTCTCAACACTACTGTAGATATAATGATTTCACGTATAGTCATAACATTGAAATATAATACTCCTTTTATCTTCATATGAACTACCCATGTTAAAAATAGTTTTTGTATGTTTTGTATATCGTGGGAAAATGCCCTGAAGCATGTTAAAAATAACAAACTTAAACCGTCATCTAAACGGGTTTTACATGTGTTTATAACTAGCTTATTATTGCCTTATATAAAAAAAAATAAAGTTGTAACGTAACAAAGCTTTGCTGGGTTTTATCTTTATCAGAGTGAATTTGATTTTACAATCGTAGTATAGTTCAGATAGATAGTGGCCTAAAAAAGGCTATAATACCACAAATGTATAGAAATGTTGTTATTTTTTCATTCCAAGATTATGATTTAGCCTGTTTCTGTCTAACCTTAAGTATTGATTATCATATTAGTGGAGGGTCTACTATTTTTAGATTTTAATTTTCATCTCTTCTGGCATTATGTACTATATCATGACTATTTAAGACTTCAAACAGTGTCCTTTTGGATATAGGATGATAAGATCCCGAGAGAGAAAAATGCAATATCATTAGCTAACCAATCAACTAGTTATTGTAATTGCAATATTGTATCAAAGGACAATACTACATATGTACAAAATGATTTCAAAAGACCAATCATCATGTGTTACAATGGCAGAGCTATATAGCTCGTACCCGTATCATTTGTTTGTGCTTTTCTAGGTATACAAATGAAGTAAAACACTTCGACATTATACGACAGCAAATAATAACGTTTTAAAACAGTTTCAAGAAAAGTATAGAACAACCAAGTTCTCGTTTCCAAGGATAAACATTGCATTTGATTCGGTAATATTTGATAACATTCACAATTATTCACAAGCATAACTAAAAACAATTGTTTCCCCATTACCAGTAAATCATGTTTGAAAGATACATTATGTAACACAATGTGCCTGTCATTGAGTTGTTTAACACAAAGTCAGATCCTGTGGAACCTCATTCAAATTGCTGTGTGGTGGCCTGATAATTACGTCACATAGATATCCAATTCTTAAAATTCGAAAAAGTACCATTTTAAAGAATTTTCTGGCTATCTACGACCCATATTTATATGTTCAAAATGGGGATGCCTATTCAGCACGTGTAAACGCCGAAAAACAAATAAAACAAAAAGGAAACTAGTGTGTAATCATGATTTATATTTAATACCAACTGAACCATTTAAAGTACAAAAAATCACGTTAATATTTTGACAACAGCTTAAAATTATCTTTCAATTCGGCATTTGTGAAATCAAAATCGCACAAGAGTGAGGCGAAATCTGCTGTGATTTATCTTTGGGGAAACTACATAGGATTAGACTGATTTACAGATGCACAGAATTGTGGAAAGATATATAACTTGTTTTTTAATTAGACGTTTGTGAAATCCAAAACGCGTAAGAGTGAGGCAGTTTCAATAGCCGACACAATGTGACCTATTCGAAACAGAAAGTGTCAGCACAACTTGGATGAGATTGACATTGTATTTTGAATTACTGTAATGTGGGTTATACAGAGAATAGTGATCTACTTTTTATACTCTGAAAGACATACCCATATACACCAAAAAGTACCTAAGCGTTAACAAAACCTTAATTCCAACGGATATATGTACAATCTCGACAAAGTCAATGACATTATAAAATGTATATAAGCCTAAAACTATAGTAAAATTCTGTTGTTATGATATTCTATCAGTAAAAAGGGTAATCATATCTCGTTTTGTCTCGTCTACTAGTTTGTATCAGACTGATTTACTGTTCGTTTGACTGAAGCAGGGTCGTTAATGTATTGTGTTAAGCCAGAGTCTCAAGTGCGGTAGACACTGGCCACTTATGGTCAGGTGATGTGACGCCGGTTCCAGGGTTCCGCACTAGATATGGATTAATTACTACGTTATGATTCGGTAAATAGGCGCGCGCCATTTATGGTGTCCTTGGCACTACTTCACATCCTAAGTTATCTCGTGTTAACAGCTAAATTTCTCGTCTTATCTACAACTATCGACATAGTAGGAATGAACTTATGCAGAATATAGTTCAATCTGTCAATGTGTGCCATTATTGCGTAATTTAGCAACATGGTCCAATAGTGTTTCCTGAAGTTCTCAACCAAAGCATTATCGAATTCAACAAAAGTTGGATTAAACTATTACAAACGATTTGGGCGAATTTATTTCTCCATATGTTATCATAGACATTGTTGACGTATTTAATGTGATATCATTCCAAAATAAAATTCTGAAGATGGTTCCTGTCATAATCTGCGAAGGATAGTAACCATACGGGAGGAGCAAAGCTATCACAATACTGTCATTGACGCTTACGCTTCCGGAGCGCCTGTTCATATTTCACCATAAACATAGAGCTCCACCGATATGATCGGTATCTTATCTTTTTAGGACAGAAACAAATGTACCACGTCGTCAATAAATAACTAACCTTGTTTTGTGCTACAGGAACCAAGGTTTTCCGGAAGTGTAAGCGGTTTTGGTATTTTAGAGACGTAGGTTTTCCTGACATGTAAGCTTGTTTTGTACTACAGGAACCAAGGTTTTCCGGAAGGGTAAGCTTGTTTTGTACTACAGGAACCAAGGTTTTCCGGAAGTGTAAGCTTGTTTTGTACTACAGGAACCAAGGTTTTCCGGTAGTGTAAGCGTTTTTGGTATTTGAGAGACGTGGGTTTTCCTGACATGTAAGCCTGTTTTGTACTACAGGAACCACGGTTTTCCGGAAGGGTAAGCTTGTTTTGTACTACAGGAACCAAGGTTTTACGGAAGGGGAAGTTTGTTTTGTACTACAGGAACCAAGGTTTTCCGGAAGTGTGAGCGTGTTTTGTACTACAGGAACCAAGGTTTTCCGGAAGTGTAAGCGGTTTTTGGTATTTTAGAGACGTAGGTTTTCCTGAAATGTAAGCTTGTTTTGTACTACAGGAACCAAGGTTTTACGGAAGGGTAAGCGTTTTTTGGTATTTTAGAGACGTAGGTTTTCCTGAAATGTTAGCTGCTTTTGTACTACAGGAACCAAGGTTTTCCGGAAGTGTAAGCGTTTTTTGGTATTTTAGAGACGCAGGTTTTCCTGAAATGTAAGCTTGTTTTGTACTACAGGAACCAAGGTTTTCCGGAAGGGTAAGTTTATTTTGTTCTACAGGAACCAAGGTTTTCCGGAAGGGTAAGCTTGTTTTGTACTACAGGAACCAAGGTTTTCCGGAAGGGTAAGCTTGTTTTGTACTACAGGAACCAAGGTTTTCGGAAGTGTAAGCTTGTTTTGTACTACAGGAACCAAGGTTTTCGGAAGAGTAAGCTTGTTTTGTACTACAGGAACGAAGGTTTTCCGGAAGGGTAAGTTTGTTTTGTACTACAGGAACCAAGGTTTTCCGGAAGGGTAAGTTTGTTTTGTTCTACAGGAACCAAGGTTTTCCGGAAGGGTAAGCTTGTTTTGTACTACAGGAACCAAGGTTTTCCAGAAGGGTAAGCTTGTTTTGTACTACAGGAACCAAGGTTTTCCGGAAGTGTAAGCTTGTTTTGTACTACAGGAACCAAGGTTTTCCGGAAGAGTAAGCTTGTTTTGTACTACAGGAACGAAGGTTTTCCAGAAGGGTAAGTTTGTTTTGTACTACAGGAACCAAGGTTTTCCAGAAGGGTAAGTTTGTTTTTACTACAGGAACCAAGGTTTTCCGAAAGAGTAAGCTTGTTTTGTACTACAGGAACCAAGGTTTTCCGGGAGGGTAAGTTTGTTTTGTTCTACAGGAACCAAGGTTTTCCGGAGGGGTAACCTTGTTTGTACTACAGGAACCAAGGTTTTCCGGGAGTGTAAGCGTTTCCTTAACTTACTATATATCTTATTATGTTACATTTTTGAAGGAAAATCAGTTCTTTATCTTTTTCGACCCAACTCAATATTACGAGCTCGTGACCGAAGGGTTGCAGGTTCGAGTCACATCACGGCACTGTATTGTATCTTTGAACAAGATACTTGTTCCAGTCTATTCAGCTGTAAATGAGTACGTGGTTGGGCAGTGCTATAATTGATGAATGCTAGCTGTGAGCGCCGAAATTGCAGCACCGATTGTATACTCCCCAGGGAGTTTAGAAAGATATGGCTGGTTGCAAAGGCCCTATAATCACGGATAATAATTTGTGAACCGCTTTGAGACGACCTACGAACTAGGTAGTGATAAAGCGGTATATAGAACCTTTAATCTTCGCTAGACCTAGGTATATGATTGAGATACTATGTCGTTTTGTAGCATTTAGTTGGGTCGCAAAAGAGATTGACAAGTTACAGGTATAATGGCGGTGAACAAATTTTATTAAAACATGCGCCTTAATGCTTCATAATTGATAACGTTTCGGTCGCTATATACCATCTTATTAACTAAAGTACATAGCGACATTATGAAGTTCAAGTTTCATAAATCCAACTAACATAACTGAATTATAGGGGCGGGCAGGCGCTATATACAGTGTAGCCTGTATTGATAATTATTTTACTCGTAAACATTAATTCTTGGAACCAACTCTTCAACATTAGTTTATGAATTTTTCATTAAGTAATTCTACATTTTACCAGGGTTGTGTAAGTTTTAACCCTATTTGCACGTTTGATTACTGTTTCTTAGGTTAAGCTTACTTCGTTAATTAACTTAGAATGAAACCTCGTTTTCTGAAAATGCAGTTGCAAAATTATGCAGATATGAACACTACGAAAATGTCAATCAATACTTTTAAGCAATTCTGGTATTTAAAATATGAGCAGAATGTATTTCAAATGATTCAACATAACTTAAAGCATCATTCCTATCCTTTGATGTCGAACTACATGTACATGTATGAACTACATTGTATTCGGATCTCCTATCGTTTTGTGTTTGTGGATGACTGCGAAACCTTATCAAATGTTATCCAAGGTACATACATAATACACGAGGATATAAAATAATGCAAGTCAGTCCTTAATGTTTTTTGCATCTGTCGCACATATTGTTCTGTGGTAAAATTGATCTTGTTAATTTATTCATATTCTAAGCAAACTACACTCACCTCCTTAACTCGAAATCCTGGTGTTCGTTTTGTTATATTTACTTCTTGGCTGGAACTAACATCCGAAAATATTACAAATGACGAAATAAACAAATGAAAAGAATATATAGTTCACCAATTTTAACATTTATATTGAAAGCGAAATATGATTTTTGAAATATTAAATATGTTTCAATAAACCACCCTCTGATTTATTTCTTTTAAAATGAAACTTGATATATTATACAGCAATTATGATATACGTTAATTCTATAAACTTATTCCTTCATTAAAAATATATAGACCATAGGACAGACGGACGACCACGCTCATTCACTTACAACGTAGATATATGTTACCAGCGACAGATAAACATCTCCAGGTACGGACAACATCCACACCTTATACGATTCTTTCTTGGTCTGTTAGCAGTTTCTATTTTGTCCTGTTTAATATCAATTAACGTTGTTGTGTCATACCATAATATTGTAACTAGATGGTTCTAATTAAAAAACGCCATTTTCAGATGAGTTAAGTTTGATGAAATCCTCGTCTTATACAGTTGTGTTATATCAGTTCTATCACCCTTCATAATTTCCATGTAATAGCAAAAAGGGACGATCAAAGTAGGGTCATATTCTACCGAGAGTTTTCTGGGTCAACGCAATATCAAGAAAACTATGTTCATTGTGTAGTTTCATCTGGACAGTTTTTTTTCTGGCTGTTGAAGACATTCAATATACTAATACTACTGTACTGAAAGCATGTTTTTTGGTTGAGGAGCTTAATACTCAAAGTGAATATTTGAAGCTTACCTGTGCTTGAGGGTAATTAACCTATTATTGGGGATAAACAATAGATAACGGAAGGTCACACATAGGGGCCATTTCTGAATCGAGATGAGGGGGCCTTTAGACCGTCACACATTTTTGAACAAATACCTAACAAAGCGCAGCCTAATCGATTGGATCGTTATTTCGTACTGTCGAACTGTATATATTTTATATAGTTTATATATAGTTATAAACTGCCGGATACAGCCGTTATACCTGATCTGCTAGTAACAGGATTTGGCAATAGCGTTCACTTGTTTCTCCATGTTCAGTGAACTATCAAAGTATACCACTAGGTTTTTAACAGTTGGGACAGTCTCAATAGTTCTGGCACCGACCTTGGGTTGGAGAGCCATTGTTTGCGGACACTCTCGGGAAAAGACGACTAGTTCCGTCTTTTCCTGATTAAGCTTTAGCATGTTGGCATTCATCCAGGTACTGATGTCTGTCAGACAAGCTCATATATTTTCTGAAATTGTATACCAACTGTCCTGTGGTTTGATGACCATGTAAATGTGTGTGTCATCAGCATAGCAATGATACCGAGGGCTAAGGTGATGAAAAATCTCTCCGATCGGTTGGAAGTACAAGCAATATGTTCGTGGTCCTAACATTGACCCTTAAGGAACCCCGAAATCTAGTACTTTGTCATGTGAGGTGGTAGATCCGATGGCAACACACTGTCGTGGTTCATTCAGATAAGACTGTAACCAGCTTAGTGTGTTATCAGTCACTCCATAAGAGTACTCCAGACGTTTATTAAGTATGCCATGGTCGATGACGTCAAAAGCAGCTGACAGGTCCAGCAGGACAAGCACCGCTCTGCACTTGTTATCCAAAGCAGAAGCTTTGTCATTATGCACACGTAAGAGGGACGTCTCAGTAGAGTGTCCCATGCGGTAGGCCGATTGCAGGTTGTCATGAAGACTGTTGCATGGGGATGAACCTGTAAACGCCGGAACACAAGCTTCTCCAAGATCTTAGACAGAAAAAGCAGAATTGATAAATGGCGGTAGTTCTTCAACTCCTCCTTTTTCATTCCAGGCCTCTTCAACAATGGTCTAACATGTGCCTTCTTGAAACACAATTGAACCTTTGACTCAGCCAATGATTTGTTCATGATTGAGGTAATTAAAGGAGGCATTGCTTCAAGAAATTGCTTTAATAAGTTTGTAGGCAGTGGATCAAGCTCACAGGAATTCGATTTGGAGGTCATGATGCTGTCCTGGGTTGTTAGTGAGAGCTTTGTCAATGGTTCCCCATCAAATTCAACGTCACCAGTCATGACAGAGATATCATTGTCAGCAGTAGAGTTCACTTCGGCAATATTTTTCCTGGTCGAGCTGATTTTATTCAGAAAGTAATCACTGAACTTGTTTGACAAGTCTTTTTCAGAATTACAGCTTCTGACCAATTAGGTTTTTGGTGAGCGCTGTCTATGATCCTTACCACATTCTTCGATTCTTTCCGAATAATAAGTAAATAATCAAGATGCTGAGATGTTCAGTTATCAAATTTGAACAAATGGTTGACCTTGATCAACTATCAAGGCCACAAAGGTCAAATTTTTAAAAACTAAAAAATTCTTTAATCAAGAATATTTCGAAAATTGTTCGATAGATTCACTTTATATGCAGGTATGATGTTGACAACACAAATGCGCATATTTTTGACAAAAAAGATTTTATAGTTGACCTGGTAAATTTTTGAGTTATAGCAACATTTGTGCTATTTCAAGGTAACGACTTCAAAAATTTCTTCTAGCGTTCTACAAGGTCTAGAGTCTTAATATTTGATACATAACATGGTCCGGTAATTGGCTATCAAGTTTGTAAAAATGATTGACCTTGATCGACTTTCAAGGTCACAGATGTTATATATGTAAAAATATTGAAGTCATTTTTTCTGAATAACTAATAATCCCAGGGTAACGATGTTTGGCAAGAAGCATGCTTGGATGAAGGGCTTTAAAGTGTGAGCAAATGAATGACTTTGACCTACTTGAACTATAATTTTAAAAGTGAAAGTCAAAAACCGTTTTCATTTTTTGTGCGATTTTGCCATTTTCTCAGTACTCTCAGTACTTTGATTTATATTTAGACACACAAAAAAACTCAGATTTTATAGAATAATCTTTTTCTATGTTATACCAAGAAGCAAAGGGTAATATTTGTGAGGCAGACTCATAGTGGAAAGATGGGTTGCAGGTCAAAGGGGTCGAAAGTGTTGTTCTTATTATGAGGGCTTTTCACCATCAGATTCGTGAGATTTTGGCGTCCAAATCTTTTGATTGGCAGCAGACATGTTAAAAGTCTTTCATGTATATTGTAGGCCATGATTTGAAGATGTTATTGCAACGACCAAAATCCAATATGGCTGCTATGACGTCATAGGTCAAAATCTTAAAACCGCCATAACTGAAAATCCATTTATTATAGCATTTATGCTTGATATCATTTGCAAATATTGCTTGGGGCTAACTCTTTTTTCATAAAATGCTATTAGATAAAATTCTCCCCATCGGGTCAATGGCCATCAATTTTTCAACTTTTTTTTTTTTTTTTTTTTTTCAAATCTTTTTGCAGTCGATGTGGAATTCCATCCCAATGATTGGCTGTCTTCGGTTTTTTCTGTAACGTTTACCGTAAACGTCCTATGCTATTTTGAATATTTCCTTTGATAGTAAAACATTCTTATCAAATTCTGCCAGTGAAATATTAACCAAAATTGGTACATGTATTACTCAGGAGGACATGACGAACTTATGTTTCTTTTTGGAGTGATTACAAATTCAATATGGCCGCTACGGGCTCCGATTGGTTAATAGCTTATACCAATCTATTTCGTTAACAGAGTCAAGCACAAAGTTTATCTTTTAATATGATATAGTGATAAGCAATGGCAAATTTTTTCTCTCATATTGTTTAAACAAAAAATGTCAACTTCTGGTTTTCGGTATGGGGTCAAAGTTCAAATGTGCTGTTTTGTGTAAAACATTCTAGTACCTTCTCCTCACATTCTGCCAGTGTAATGATAACCAAAATTAGTACATGTATTTCTCTGGGGGTCCTAACGAACACATCATAATTTTTGGAGTTATTAATATTCCAACATGGATGCCACGAGCTCTGATTGGTTAACAGCCTATACCAATATATTTCGTTCACAATATCAAGCACGCAGTTGATCTTTGAATATGGTATTGAGATATACAAGGAAAACTTTCTCTTTAATATTTTTTAAGCATCAAATATCAACTTCCGATTTTCGGTACGGGGTCAAAACTTAAATGTGCTGTTTTAGTTAAAAACATTTTCGGATCTTCTTCTCCATTTCTGCTATTGCAATATTAACCAAAAATAATTCACGTATTTTTCTTGGGGTCCTGGCGAACTAATGTTAATTTTTGGAGCAATTAAAATTCCAACATGGCTGTCACGAGCTCTGATTGGTTAACAGCCTATACCAATACTTTTCGTTCACAATATCAAGCACACAGTTGATCTTTGGATATGATATAGAGATATACAAGGGCAAACTTTCTCTCCCATACTGTCTTAGGAAAAAAATATCAACTTCCGATTTTCGGTACGAGGTCAAAACTCAAATGTGCTGTTTTAGTTAAAAACATATTCGGATCTTCTTCTCCATTTCTGCCAGTGCAATATTAACCAAAATTAGAACATACATTCCTCTAGGGGCTCTCACGAACTTATGTTAATTCTGGAGCAATAAAAATTCCAACATGGCTGCCACGAGCTCTGATTGGTTAACAGCCTATACCAGTATATGCTGTTGATCTTTGGATATGATGAAGAAATAAGCGTGGGGAAACATTTTCTTTCATCTTTCATGGGTATCTACAAAAATTCTACCATATGTCCTAGAAGAAATCTCCCGTGTTCTGGGAACTCAGTTTATAGTAAAACCCGACTTTTTACATATTTGAAAATATTAATAAATTTTGTACTTCACTAAATAGATTTTTGTAGTTGTTCATCGACATTAACCTTCGAGATTTGTCAATGTATAGACATATCATAGCAACACCTTTATCATACTAAAATTTTCAAGATCTTTAGTTTTTTATTTCTTTTTTATGATTTTCATCTTCATCTATAAACCTTCCTCCGTCAATATTGACGATTACGGAATTCTGGTCTTGTGCTGTAGTGCGTTGTTATGTACAGTGATTTTTTATTTTATTTTTATTATTTGCTATAGGATAAAAACAGGTTAAAAGCAGTGAGTGCTAGTAATGTTGTAGGTTTTTTATATGCTCGATTATGTTATATGTGGGGCATGTCCCGAATTCTGCTAGTGTTCTGATTGGATTATTGTTTTGGGTAGAGTTTCCGCTGTGTTATGGTGTATGGAAAGAATGTGTGTCTGCATGTGTCTTTGGATGTGTAGATATGTATGTAACTAAGGTCGTGTCCTTGACGTGTTCTGGTGTCTGCCGGTATGAGACTGTTAGTGTGTATTGCTACTTGTTAGTGTATTTTTTTTAGGGAAGAATAATGCGCGTTCTTGTTCTGCGTGTGTGTAGTGTTGGCCATTGCAAGTTGTGTATCATATCTGTGACTGAGCTTGAGTTATGGTATTTGTGAAGGACGTATCGTGCTGCTCTACGTAATACTTGTTCTAATTGATTTATGTTGTTTGTATAATGAGGGTCCCAGCCTAAAGAGCAGTATTCAAGTTTTGGTCTTACAATGGCTATGTATGCATGTTCTTTAATGTGTTGTGAATTTATTTTTAAGTTGCGTTTCAGAAAGCCTAGTGATCTATTTGTGTTTGATGTGATGTTGTTCATGTGTTTGTCCCGTTTTAAGTTGTTTTGAAGTGTGATGCCTAGATATTTGTTTGAAGTTACAGATTCTAGTGTGTGGTCATGGAGTGTGTATTGGTGTTTAATTTGTGTGCGTTTTGGTGATATAGTGAGTATGGTGCATTTGTCTGGGTGGAATTTCATGAGCCAGTCCTCTTCTCATTTACTAGCTGCATCTAAATCTGTTTGTAGTTTTGTTGTATCATCTTTGTTGTTGATGGTTTATTATAGTATGCTGTCGTCTGCAAAAAGTCTTAGTGTACTGTGTGATACGTATTCAGGGAAGTCGTTGATGTATTTGAGGAAGAGGACTGGTGCCAAGCCTCGAGGTTCCTTGAGGCACTCCAGATGTTACTGGGATTTTGTCGGAGTGTTTGCCCTCAAGGACTGTTTGGGTGCGTTGTGATAAGATGTCTGTTATCCATGTTAGTGTGGTTCCGGTGATTCCGTAATATTTTAGTTTGTATTGTAAGTGTTTGTGTGGAACTTTGTCAAATGCTTTGGGAATGTCCATTATGATGATGTCTGTGTGTTTGTTGTTGTGGTGGTGGTTCTGTGCAAGGTCTTGTATGAATGTGATTAGTTGTGTTTCGCAAGATCTTGATGTGCGGAAGCCATGTTGTAGGTCGTGCAGTATTGTGTTGTCTTCAGTGTTTCATGGTTGTACTTGTGATGATGTGTTCTAGGAGTTTGCATGCGATGTATGTGAGTGATATCGGTCTGTAGTTTGTTGGGTTGTATTTGTCTCCTATTTTGTAAATGGTGTTTACGTTGGCGTGTTTCCAGTCACTGGCTAATGTTCCTGTATTGAGTGATGTTTGGAATATTTTTGTTAACATAGGTGCTGTGATGTCCTTAAGTTCTTTCAGTATTCTGTCGTGTTATGTGGTCTGGGCCTGTTGCTTTATGTGGGTTAATGTTATTGAGTAGCTTGTATCTGGCATGTGTGGGTGGGGCGATATTCCTTTGTCAGGTATTGTCGTGTTTTGTTCTGGTGTGAAGGCTTTTTGGAACTGTTCATTTAATATGTTTGCCTTTGTTTCTGGGTCTGTTGTGAAGTGTTCGTTTTTTTACGTAACTTGCTATGATGTCTGTGTTTCCTTTTTTGTGGTTTTGATGAATGAGAAGAGTTTTTTAGGGTCGTAAATGTGTTCCTTGTACTGTAGCCTTCATGCAGGTTCGCCTATTGGTAGGTCTAGATCTGTAATCATCTTCTCAGTGTTGTGTATAGGTATGCATTGCGGGTTTGATTGATACGGACGGTCCATATTAATCATAAAAGAAGAAGAAAAAATGATTGAAAATGTCAGTCTTCTCGAAAATTTCCAAAACTTTTAACAGTTGTACACGTATGGCGGTTGATGTTTCTTCTTTTTTATAACCCTATAATTTGGTTTCACCCAGTCCCCCTTTTTAATCAGTTTTAAATTATTCCAAAAACAGTTGCTTAAAAAACAAAGTTGCCCGCATTGCTTCAAAGGGAAACCTTCGATTAGTATATTGGCGTAAAGTTGGTAAGGTCCATAAGATTTTTTAATGTTGCGTTCGGTTTTTTCTACATCCGATTTTTGTATAAACCAGATGTAAACACTTCCGGTATATTTCTATCGGTACACGCTGTTGTTGGTTGTTAGATACACAGACATCGAGGTGTCAAAGTTTAAGAATTCAGTTTCTATCTTAGGACGAACACATACCATTCCCTTCAAAGTGTTTCCTTTACACGATGCATGCAATGAATGAACGATCGCTTGTCAAGTGTGTGTGTCACAGGGTTCATGGTTGGTGTCGGTGAGAGTAATGAAGCGAAACATTTGACCCTTCTACTCGTGTACGTTTTGTAAGGGACGGATGATGGATAATGGTACCGGCACTGAGTCTACAGGCGGAGCGATTGACTATGACATCCTCAGTCCTCGGTGCTGTGTTAGACCGCGTAAGGATACAAAACATGAAGGGTTGAGGAACTGGGTTGTTATAATTACGTATGCTAGTGTAAATATAAGAATGTTACACTTTGGACCCCAGTGAAGAATAAGCGGCATTACATGTCTATGACTTCAAAAGAATGCCTTATATATATATATGATAACATGATTGTGCATGTAGAACAGAAGAATTAATTAAAATATGATTATGAATAACTGAATATTTCCAAATCTATTTATAATACCACAACATGTTATTATGTAATATTCATTACAATATATATGTACTTTACAACTCATGACTATAACTGTATAAGTCAGTAATTAGATGTAAATGTTTTTGTAACAAGTCTGTAGGCAGTACATGTTCTAAATGTTCGTCAGTCATAAATTGTACCTGCCTCCCCAAATGAAATTGATTGATTTATGGAAAGGTCACAGAAAAGTGGGACCAAACCTTGTAAGTCTGGCCAATTATCATGCCAACAGCTAGATACATATAGGCTTTTGTGTACCTTGGAGGCTAAAAGTTGTAGAAATAGATTTTGCCCTGCAGCAGTACAATAATAGCTCAGCTCTGGGACGCAAAAGGTATGTGTCATGAAATATAAGCATGACAATAAAATGCAAGTCAATGTAGAGTGATCCTCTTCTCTTAACAGGAGAAATGGGAAAAGGCAATTCTGAAGCTCTGAAATAGGAAACGCCCAATCATGAACATATTGGGAGGCATTACATGCATACAGTGTAGAAACTACTTAATGCCATAGATACAATTTATATCATTTAAAGAATTTTGTATGCTTACATTTATATATTGATGCATGTTTTTTTTCATAATGTGTATATAATGCACATACTGTTGTTTTTTTACTGACCCTTGATATTTTCATTTTGTCTTTTAAGCTATGCCATGGTTTGGAATGGACATTGGAGGCACTTTGACAAAACTTATATATTTTGAGCCAAAGGACAGGACAGCACAAGAAGCTGAAGAGGAAAAAGAAACTATAAAAGTTATCCATAGTTACCTGATAGGAAATGTTGCTTATGGAAAAACGGGTATCCGTGATGTTCATTTGGAAATGTGCAATCAGACAATAGGAGGGAGGACAGGAAGTCTTCACTTCATACGATTCCCCACATGTGAAATGTCTGCATTTATTGACCTAGCTAAAGTAAAAAACTTCTCTAGTCTAGCCACAGGGATATGTGCAACGGGGGGAGGAGCCTACAAGTTTGAGGAGGAGTTCAAACAGGTATTTAATTAATGTGAAGCTGTGTTGGTATTGTGTGTATTAAATTTGTTAAAAATGATCAGGAAATCATAAATCAAACACAGCACTGGAGATGAAGTCATAATTATATGTACTTGTATCAGTATCCTTTTTTATGTATCAAGTGAATTATTAAAAAAGATTTTGGGGTGGTTGGGTGGTGCAGTGGATAGCACCCTATCCTTTCTCCAAGGCTTGTGGGATTCAATTCCCCAATCAGATGTGAAAAGGTATAGGGTCACTTGCCCAACCCTGTGGGTTTTCTCAGATACTCTGGCTTTCTCCCAAATACAATATAAAGATCCCCTACGATTTAGTCTTTATACTCTTTGGAGATTAAACTTTGCTTGTTAAGAAGGATGTGGAACCTTTATCTGCATTAGGGCAGAGGGATGAATAGGGGAAATACAGGTAATTCATCAAAAGAAAGCTTCATTAGTGTGAGTCTGGGGAATTTTATCTACTTTAAAAATAAATAATAATATACAACATATCATATAGCACCCTATCTAGCTAACATAAGCCACTCTAAAGTGCGTTACAGTACATAGATATACAATGTACAATTAGCATATACATTAATCAATACAATTTTGAGAAATTTGCAGGATCTGCCTTATCAGGTGCTAACTACTAGTCATATGCCACCTGGCTAGTATCTCCCTATGTGTGTATGCCTGCATGTGCTGGAGATGTGATGTACATGTGTTCTGTATGAGTGGGGCCGTGCTTCCAATGCCATCATCTATAGTGCCACCTCACTCGAATGCTACAGCACAGATACCGCAACATCCACCCAAGACCAATTTATACTCCACCTGGGTTGTTAGCCTCTATTGTAGACTATCGTTTATTGTAGACTCGATGTATAAATTTATAACTTAATTTGATATGGATCATCCTGGAGTTAAGGGGGCTTGGTGAACAAAGTGCACAGGATTGGGATATAATAGTAGAAATCGATTAAGAATAGAATATATTAATGACCATTATATGCATCCTCGATATCCAGGGGTTACGGTCACATTCATTCTCTGCACCCCTGGAATATGTCATAGCAAAATTAAAGGCATGTGGCTAACTATTTGATTGGTGCCAGGTAAAAAACCTGACCAATTGCAAGGCTGATACCTGTCCTTTGACCATTACAGCGGAGCAACACCCAACTTCAAAGCAAGTAAGTTTTACCATTACTGGATGGCAAACGTTTTTTTGACGTACATCAAAGGATCAAACTAGTCTCCTCGTCTCATCAACAAGGTGCTGCACACTGAGCCTTCAATTCTGCTATGACATATTTTAAGGGGGCAGAGAGCAGAAGTGAGAGTAACCGCTGGATATTGAGGATGCCAGACAATTTTATCACAGACCAAGAGAACAATTCAGGTCCTTTACACAGTTTACATGACATACATAAATGCATTCTGAATTTGTTTTCCTGTGTTTTTCAGCGTGTCAACCTAAGTATGTACAAGTTTGATGAGTTAGATTGCTTGATAAAGGGAATCCACTACATAGACCGGCATAATCTCAGTGAATGTTATTATTGGAAGAATCCAGGTGACCCCGACACATGTGAGAAAGTTCCATTTGACTTCCATGACCCCTATCCCTATTTGGTGGTCAATGTGGGGTCAGGGGTCAGTATACTGGCTGTTCGGGCTTATAATGATTATAAGAGAGTCAGTGGTACAAGGTAATATAACTGTCAATCAATCTTATCAATAATAATGACATTTCCATCCTATTCTGAATTCTGTTTTGTCAAAAAATAATGTAGCTGTTTAACATAACAATGCAATTCTATAAACTTACAAAAGAATAATAATCTTGGAGAATAATGCTAAATTAATTCTTATTAAAATATAATTTAATAATCAGCATAGCCTGACAGTATGACCATTTAAAATGTATGTATATACATGTACAATTTATGAATAAACATCTACATTGATGTGTACATTACAGTCTTGGAGGTGGGACGTTCTTCGGTCTGTGTTGTCTCCTCACTAACTGCGATACATTTGAGGAAGCCATAGCATTAGCGTCTAAGGGAGATAACACTAAGGTGGACAAACGAGTCAAGGATATATATGGTGGCGACTATAACCGATTCCATTTGCCTGGTGATATTGTGGCTAGCAGGTAAACTTGTAATTAAGTATAAGGCCAAAAACAAAAATGTGTTTTTCCAGATTCCCTACTGACCCTAGATTTTTGTGCCTACCCTAAAGTTTTTATTGGCATTTAGTGATGAGCACTGTTAAAGTCAAAACTGCTGCTCTATATAAGCATAGGACAAACATATTTTAAAAAAATGCTTACCTAACAACCCTTTTTTTTCAAGCAGACTCAGGAAACACACATTATTATTTAGGCCTAATTTTTAATTGTTGGGACTTGTAGTTTTGCATGTTTTTCTAGCCTTGCAATAACTTACAGATCATAACACCTGAAGAGAAAAAATATTTTTTACAAAACAATGCATTGCTTTTCAAATTGATGCCATGGTTACAGTGACAGGATCTTTGCAGTATAAGATCAAAAATTACCAACAGCATGTATTTATCGGTCCAAATCATAACTTTTCATTTGCAAAAGGTTTCATGTCATTTCACTGACAACTTTGCCCTAGAGACGATGGTCTCTAGGCGAGGTTGTATTGTCAGATGTGGCGTCATGGACTTATTTGTAGTGCTTTCTCTCTGTGTTAACGTTGTCCCGTCTTTCCTGAGAGACCTGAAGTACTGTTTACAACACCAATCTTGATTTACTTCTCTGTCCCTCCTACGTTGCTGTCATCAAGATGATAGGATTTAGACCAAGTTTGGTCCATAGATACATTTTTATAAATGTAATTGTCTAATTTATACACCCATCAAAAACATTTTGAGAAAAAAAATTCTATACTCTGCAAAATCACTTAGGGTTGCAGTTCAGGCCCTAGAGCCTCAAAAAATAGGAAACTTTGCAGGAACTTTAATCATAAAATAAAATTAATATGTTCATGTTAAGATAAAGTTTGGCAAAAATATTTATATATATAAACTATTTCCAAACTATTTCAGTTTTGGCCAAATGCACCTCAAGGACAAAAGGGAACAATCCAGCCGAGAGGATTTAGCCAGAGCCACACTAACAACGATCACAAACAACATTGGTTCTATAGCTCGGATGTGTGCTGTGACTGAGGTAAACGACTTACAGCAAGTACATGTCTGTGTGCTACAGAGATAAGGGACTGTACAGGGCTGTCAGCGGTACAGAGTTTCAGCCCAGGGATCTAAAATTTGAAAACTGAGACACCTCGTACCTGGTTACTCAAAATTTGACTACATCGCTGTTGAGACAGGTCTTTATCATCAGAGAGATGTATAAAATCTCGTAACTGTGACTAGGTTTTGTTAGCTCACCTGGCCCGAAGCTACAAAGTTTGTTCAAATTAATGACCTTCGTCCATATTCAAGGTCACAGGGGTCAATTGTCTTGAAAACCTTTAAACAACATCTTTTGTATAACCAAAAGGTCCAGGGTGATGATATTGGCCAGGAGAATGTTGGCATGAAGGGCTACAAAGTTTGTTCAAACAAATGACCTTCACTCATATTCAAGGTCACAGGGGTCAATTGTCTTTAAACCTTTAAACGACTTCTTTTGTATGGCCAAAAGGTCCAGGGTGATGATAATTGGCCAGAAGGATGTTGGCATGAAGGGGTCAAATATGTTGAAATCTTTAAACAACGTCTTTTGAATAACTAAAGCATACAGGGTGATTGCTTGTTGATGTGAATGACCTTGACACACCTTCATGGTCACATCTGGTCAATAGTGCATGAATCTTTAAAAGTCATCTTCTCATTAAATAAAAGGTACAAGGTGGTGATATTTGGCAAGTTGCATTCTGGTAGGAAGGGCTATGAAGTTTGTTCAACTTCATGTCCATGTTTGACTTTAAGGTGACAGGGGTCGAATGTGTTTAAATCGTTTAACAGGTTCTTCTGAATGAATTTCACAACACTCTAACATTGAGCATATGGTATGAAAATATTTTGAAGAAGTTCAAAAATTAGAATCTAGATAAGATCTTTTATATTTGCACTATGACAAAGGTTACTGGAATTGTATATTAAAACTATAACTTAAATTTACATGTGTATGTCATTTGTTCTAGAAAATTGAGCGAGTGGTGTTTGTTGGGAACTTCTTACGTGTGAACACTATCTCCATGAAGTTGCTGGCCTTTGCCATGGAGTTTTGGTCAGATGGAGCGATGAAGGCTCTTTTTCTGGAGCATGAGGTAAGACCTAAACCAAACTCAGGGGTAAAATTATAAAAAAAGGTTATTGGCCCAAAGGTCCAGTTGAAGTAGAAATTCACTGGCCCTGTTTGAAGTGTACTGGTCTAGAAAACAAGGACAGGAGGCCCGAGCGAGCGCCAAAGGCACTCGATACTAGGGGGGTACTGGCGTATGCCCCCTGGAATTTTGAAATCTGGAAGCTCTGGTGCAATCTTGGCTTAAGATAAAGCTTTTCAAATCTGCTGAAACTTAAGATAAATTTACCCAATATCTACTGGCCTGGCGGAATAGCTTGTTGAAAAACCTACTGGTCCACTCAGAAAACCACTGGCCACAGGCCAGCGGCATAAGTGGTTAATTCCGCCTCTAAAACATACATTTGTCACATTGTGACTAGAAGCCAAATAAAGGTAAAATATTACTGTTTAGAAAAAAGCAATCAGCGATATTTATTTACATGTTCTATTGTCATTCACACGTGACTTATTTATTTTGTGTATATCTTTCAGGGTTATTTTGGTGCTATGGGCTGTATGATGGAATACATCTCTTCTAGGTCTGGAGATTCCTTTTCTTACCCACATCCCGATAACACAACTAATGATCACTGTGACCATCGGCCTGGTTGTATGGATCCTGACCATCACAAGTCTGACCAAAGGGACCAGGACCATACACACACGAATGGGTTAGGATGACCACACTGACCATTAGTGTTGTAGCCATACTGTAGATATTCCAGTTTTACTGCTGTGATATAAAATTGCTGATAATTTATAATAAGTAGATGTGATACTTTGTATACCCTAAAATCTCAAAATTAGCATGAGCAAAATAAAAGACAGTCTCAAAAATAAATCCTTGTGTGAAATTAGGGACCTCCCAACAAATATTTTAGTACCGGTTGCACTGTTATGAGCCATGGGTTTCATCTATCAGTCACACAGAGATGTAAAATGTCAACAATTTCTATTTATGTGTTCATCACCACATTATAATGACTTAGTATATCAACTATGTCTTGATACATTACTTGGTGTCGGGACTGCTATACGAAATGTTTAACTTCAACATTTGTGGTTAAAAAGAAATGTTGACTTTTAAAAATGAGCAGTGGGCGCAGGGCAGGTCGAGATGGGCGCAGCACCAATAAGCAAATTGGGTCTGGGGAATACTCCGCGATGCATACATGTAATAAAAACTTTGTAGAGACAGCCCAAATGGGGAAATAGGGGTTAACCTTTAAAAGACCACTCCTTAAATACAGACAATGATTTTCACCTAATTCTTCATAGCTCATAGGCCAAAAAAGGGAAATAAGGGTAAATCTTTAAAAGACTTATTGTTGAGAATAGATAAAAGGATTTTCACATTTGGGTCATCTTTAAAGTAACGGTAATCTTACAAGACGTAATAGTGATAGCATCTGTACAAAAATGAGCCTTTTTAACCATTAAACCTATATATTGGCTTGGTCAATAAAATTGATCAGGCAATAGTACCACAACACACAAATAAGCTTGTGTGCACTCTTTTGACCGCATTTGACCAAAGTGAAAGTAGTACCTCTCCCAATAACAAAAGAACGATCATAAATAAATAAGCTCTGACTAATTTGAGATTTTAAGATATATATTATAATAAGCTATACATTTTCAATACATACTCGTAGCTGTGATTTTATTATAAACATGTATATATATATATGTGTGTGTGTGCCACCATTTCATCTCCGATCTCGTCATAACCTCAAGGTTCAAAGTGTTATGTCAAGGTCAGAATCATTCTTTAAGGTCGTGACCCTAAATTGTTCCTAATATATCAGCTGACATTTTAGAGCTATTTGACTTTAAATATTAAATTTATCATTGATCTTCAAATGCTATATTACATGTACAGGTAATAGATTTATGAAAGTCTTGTATACTGTCAGATGTACCTGTTGACTCTACGTAATACAAGTCATACTTCATCTTGTAATCTATAACTTATAAATATGTAGGTCCAAGTCATTATTGTTAATAGGTTGAAGATAAAAAGTGTGCATAATTCTATGAGTGATAGTGTTTTACTGGCTAGATGTGATACTAATTTGGTTTGTGAGGTGGTTAAATCAGCAAAAAAACAAATCCATGTAAAGCCTCACAAACCTGACTGATGTATTAGTCAGTGAACACAGTCTGAAATACATATTATGCTGGTGGCTATTATATTGTCTACAAGTTACTTCTTCATGTTCATTTATTGACATTGTTGCTATGATGTTTCCATGTTGCGATCATGACATCATTATCCGTATACTGGGATATATTCGCTGTAGGTTACGATTCCCTTCGCCATATTTTTTGCACTCCACAATGAGGTTAAATATATCATTACAGTGAATACTAGTACACAGCATACCATATATAGTAATAACATATGAAGAGTGAAATTAATATGGAATTTACCAGTGAAGGGTGATTATTTGACTGGGCTAAAGTCTTTTGGTAAACAGTACTGTTTATTGGAAAGGTATTGCCCTGTCAAGTATGCTCCCTTTGTCAGTAATATACATATACAGTAACATCCCGTTTCAACACTGTCCTGCTATGTATGGTAAGTTGTATACTTACACGGGCTTGATCAATTTACCGTAATGACAGAGGAGGAAGGAAGGGGGAAATTACCGTGGTGAACATTGTTATTTTGTAACGTGACAACAATCTACCCATTCATTGCTTCTAAAAATCAGGAATAATGTGAACGTTTTCCTGGTGAATGTATTACAGTAGAGGTAAATATGGCCTCTTTATACAGGTATGTCAGCACTTGATGTACCTGTCACTGCTTTCTATTTACATATGCGTACATACTAGAGGTACCGGTAGTCAATTATTTATACAGGGTTCAGGTAGAGGTTGATTTTGTAAATTTCATGTAGTTGTCATGACATAATGTATAAACGGATGGTGATCTGATTGAATTAAAATTAAAATTTTACTTACAATGATATGGTTAATTCCAGTGAATAGGTACTACCAGAGATGTCTGTTAGAATAGTGTGTGTGTGTGTGTGGTTCATTTGACTGGGACATGTTTTTGAAGAGGTTGTCCCCTTAATCAAGGTGTCAGATAAGACAAGTTTTGGTGTCTATTATTAGGAAGTCTTCCCAGTGACAGTATCCAAGGCCAGTATTGTGGGAGAAATTGCTCAAATCGTGGTACTGATAGATAACTGTTCAAAGGTTTCCAGTGTATCAAATGTACCAATGTATTGTTTATCTGATAGAGGGAAAGGGTTCATTTTCTTTTTATTGAAGTCATCTATTTGGTCTTGTATTGATCAGATTTTTTTTAGACATAAAGATACATCTGCATAAGTAAAGAGAATTGTTTACAAAAGCTTTCGATGGCTTATGGAAATAGCAAAATTGGTCTCCTTAGTTTTCAAATCATTTTTTTTTGCAAATCTTGAGATCTATACTCAATGTTCTAGCACTCCTGATAATTTCAAAGGTACAGAGTAGGACTTTTGACAGGAATAAGTTTAATTGTCAGCCAATATATCTCTCGTTATGTACAGTGGTCTATTTGGGATAAACCCACAAAATATGCCTTAGAAAGGGAGGGAACTATGTTTAGGAAACGAGAGGAGGCTGTGCTTTAGTGATGAGAGGGAGGATGGGATCACAAAAGTTGTATTTAAGATTTGTAGATGCAATGTCTTTACATGTCTTTTATTTCTAATGAACATGTATTATATAACTATATGACTCAATAATGACCTCGCAACTAGCAGTTTTGTGCATAATATACTACAGTATGTACACCTGTAAGGGAAAAGGTGGCAAATTATTGATATAAGATTTTAAGCCTTAGAAAAAACACCTGAATCCCTTAATACCAGGTATGTACATCAGGAAAGGAATTTAAACATTAAACATCTAAATTATATATTGCCAATAATTCACCCTTCATAGACAAAACCTAATTGAAATCAAAAGTGGCAAGCGTTTTAAAATCAAATTGGTTAATTTAGTGCCAGTATGTCGTTCATCAATGTAAATCTATTGAAGTCAAAGTGGTAGATGTGAGTACCCTGCATACCCATTATGGATTTAACCTATCAAAATCAAACACTCGTGACATCATTATTCTCTGATCAACTTCCCCACTGTCTAAAATGTAGTTTTGTGTAATGTTATTGTTTTGAGATGAATATCTGTTTCCCTGTTGCTGAGACTATATAATCCCATGCAATATTGAATTATATTATTTTAAGTACAGCAACTATAAATTGCTCAAAGCTACATGATGGTGGGTGTCTGTTTTACAGTTACAGTATTTTGTGCTAATAAGTAATATTTCATAGATTTTATAGATTTGCAATAATGATTTCCTTGTAAAGTGCATTTATTATTGTTTGTATATTTTGTTTAATTAGAGGTCCAATGTTGGTTGAATTTATGAGTTTTTTCCTTTATTTATACTTTGTTGTATATTGTATACACTGCCTATATATTATTATATCATTATTTTCCGATTGTTTTGTGCTGATGCAACCATATCAATATTGCTTCTATGACAAACTTTCGGAACTCAATTAATCATTAGTTCATCATAAATTGAATTGAATTATTCAATGATTCTTTTTTTATTGTTAGTACAGTTTGGTATACACTAAAAACATGTAAAGATTTGTTAAGTTAAGGGTGGTATTATACAAATGTATATGTTACCAATATTTAGTCAACATGGAAACATTTCTGTGAAAACTTTACTGCTATTGAAGCATCATTTATATACTAAGTTAAAACACTTACAAGAATTTATTGAATAATTTACAAATATTAATCTTTTTCTCGTCTACATATATGATGTTCTATAATTCAAATAAGGATTGAACAGCATTCCTTATATTTACATTCTAAATTATAGTTATTATTAAACTTAAATACAGGTATTCCCTTATATTTTCTATATTTTAGTGTTTATTATGTCAGTGCAAATAAGATTCTTGGAACAGCTTAACCACCAAAATGTTTGCTTCCAATGGTTGTGTCTTGTCATTCGAGACGGGAGGAGAAGCTTCAAAATAACACTGATCAAATTGCATTCATAGCTCCATGAACATTTTTTTCTGGTAATGTTTATAAAGGAACTTGCAGTGGAAATGTAAATATGATGTTCATGCGCATTACAAGAGAATGATATGAATACTGTCATGACTGATCTACCACCTTGATAAACACTTCCAGCTTCATGTCATTCAATGCAAGCATAACCAATTTTCCAAAATGTTCAGCCGTTGTTTTCTATACAATGAGGTGGTTGTATTGTCCCTTTTTCCTCGGTGATGTTTTCCATTTTCAGGAGATTATGTTGTTCATTTCTAAGAGTTAATTGAGAAGATCAATGATCAGCAATGGAAAAAAAATAAGAAGTGAAAAATATTGACTGAAATTGTCATCAGTAGTATCAAATTAATAAACCAGAATAGTAAAAGGTGATTACAATACAGGTGGCAAAATGTATTTCAGGAGGTGTTGACAAATGTTGAAAAGTGGTGGAATATGATTTTGTCTAAAATGTACCAAATATTGACTGGAATAGCATGAACATTGTATTTAGGTTCTACCAGGTATATAGGCTAGAGGTCCCAGACTCTTATACAGTATCTTATAACTAAGACATCTAGGCTGTATATTGAGAGCTTAAAAAAGAATAGTTTTAAATGACTTTTATTGACTCTGGAGGCGGGGGGG